>NW_006176895.1:0-325 GCF_000334495.1 Tupaia belangeri chinensis | reverse complement strand
AAAAAAAATCACTGAAGATCAGGAAATAAGTCTATTGTCTACTATGATCTCCAGATCTTACTGGAATACCATGTGTCCTTTACATCTATAGCATGAATTTCTCTTTTATCTGGGAACATTACTGTCTGTCACAACTTCATTATTCATATATTCTCTTTGTTTGTCCTTTTCAGGGACATAGATTATATTCTGTGCTACTTTTATTTATCTACTCTATATTTATTATGTTTTCTGTAATTGTGTAACTTCTTTTCTTTTTCTTTGTGTGCATGGGATTTACTTCCAGTGTCTCTCCAGACCTGCAGTTCAATAAATAGCCACTAGT
>NW_006176894.1:0-325 GCF_000334495.1 Tupaia belangeri chinensis | reverse complement strand
GGAACAATTTCAAGGAAAATTTGCCCAAAGAAATTGTTTATTGTTGAAAGGACATAGATGTGTGTTTGTTTATTCCCTGGAGCTCATTTGTGGGCTCTCTCGCACCTCGATTTAGGACCTGAACCCTGACGCTGTCTGAGCCTGAGCCCTACCCTAGACTAACAAGCTTCAGGAAGGTGGCCGTGCCTCTACTCCGGCTTCCACCTCAGAAATTGAGCCAAAGGCCTTGCTGCAGCTCCCAAGCTCACTGGCACTTAACTAGCACTGTCGCTGATTTCCCCAGCAGGCCTTACCAGACGAGAACCAGAAAACACCACGCAGTGAG
>NW_006176893.1:0-325 GCF_000334495.1 Tupaia belangeri chinensis | reverse complement strand
ATTGGCCATGTGGGAATCTAGTGCCGTAAACATCATGCCACATGCTGGCCCAAAGTATTTTCTAACATAATTGCTATTTTATGTAATTATTTCAACTATCAATTAAATAGCAATAGATCCAAATTTCCACTGGAAATGCCCAATGCAATTAAAAAGCACAAACAAAAGAGAGAAATGATGTTGTACAAACATTCTTAATTGGAACATTATCTAAATGCTTTATTTTAAGTATACATCTATTTCCATAGGAAGCTGAAGTAGTTCACATAGAATGTGTTCCTTATGTGTAATTTATTTAATTTAAATAATACACTTTTTTTTTTTT
>NW_006176892.1:0-325 GCF_000334495.1 Tupaia belangeri chinensis | reverse complement strand
GAACACAGTGGAGAAAGCATGTCCTGGTGACCCAGAAATAACTCGGGATTAATTCTGTGGTGCGCCTGCAAGACCCTGCCACTGCCTGGGCCCAATTAGTAGCCACTACAGTATCTCAGCTGGAGCAAGCCTGGTAGCTCCAGTCCCACCCACGCTCTCACCGACAGGATGAAGTAGTTAATTTAATGATGGTGAATAAACTCAATCTGATGAACATGTGGAGAAGGGCTCCCACCTGTATCAGAGGACTGTTGTCCTACCTGTTTTTCTAAAGTCCTTCATCTACCTGTCCCCATATCTTCTCCCAATGTGCTCTTCAGAGAAG
>NW_006176891.1:0-325 GCF_000334495.1 Tupaia belangeri chinensis | reverse complement strand
AGACTATTAAGCATACAGACTTCAGCTAAAAACAACCAAAAACAGTCCAGAAAAAGAGGGTGGGATAGAGGAAGACCTACCATGGCATGGGGGAGATATTTGACAGACCTGAAGAGGTTAGGTAGGAAGCAGGAGTCTTCGCAGTGGGCCGGGAACCCCTCATAGACCCTTTGATCACTCTCATAAGTAAGACAACCGGTTACACTTACTGTCCCTGTCTCAGAGATGAGAGCTATGGTTAAAGGCTGAAACAAAGAGGAATAATCTTTTAGCTCAACGAAGGGCCATTTCTGAACAATGGAAGTACCCAACCACACAGTAGCCT
>NW_006176890.1:0-325 GCF_000334495.1 Tupaia belangeri chinensis | reverse complement strand
CGGGTGTTTCTGTTCTAGATTTGGCCCCAATGGGAGAGTCCACGGCAGCGTTCGAAGGGAATGCTGGCTAGGCCAGCGTGCCTGGCATCAGGTCAGTGACAGCCGAGCTGGCAGGGGTACTCCAGATGGTCCACGGGAGGCCTGGCTCACCAGGTGGGGGAGCATGCTCAGTCTTGAGAGCTGAAGGTGCAGCTGGGAATGAGAGTGACCTGGGGCATGGGCGTACCAGGAGGAGGGGCTCATAGTTTGAAGCATGCAAGCCTGTCCCTTGACAATGCAATAGAAAGTTCCTCAGGGCCGGGGCCAGCAGGTGGCGTGGTGGTTA
>NW_006176889.1:0-325 GCF_000334495.1 Tupaia belangeri chinensis | reverse complement strand
GGGGGGATGGCCATGCTGCAGTCCCTCCGCTCCTGAGAATTTGGGCATGCGGGCACATGTCCAGTGCGATTTTTAAACTACCAGTCCAAGACTTGAGCCACGTTTGACCAAGTGGAGTCCAGCGCCACAACCACCAGGCCACCGGGCCGCCCCAGTTTGTTTTTTGAGGCTGATACTGGGCCAGGTGGCCTGGTGGTTAAAGCACTAGATCTCACGTGGCCAACCATGTGATGGTTTGAGTCCCAGACGCTGCGACTCGAAATTCAATACGCAGGGCACAGATGCGTGTGAGCACAGAATCCCAAGGGGAGAATGGAGGAGAAGG
>NW_006176888.1:0-325 GCF_000334495.1 Tupaia belangeri chinensis | reverse complement strand
GCAGAAAGCAGAAAGCGGAGAAGGCTGTGGCGTCTGTGTAAGGGCTGGGGCGGTACAGTGACATCGCTGCGTTGGGGACCCCACCGACAGGAATCACGAGTTCTGGTGTGGGGCTCTACACTGCATTTGTTTCGAGGTGTCTGTAGGCATTTGGGTGGAAGAGGATGAGCAATTTGAGTGGAGATAAAGATGGGGGACACACGGAGCAGAGCCATCCCCCTCCGGTCCCTAGATCGCGGGTGAGAGAGAGTTGATTATTGCTGTGAGTGCTGCTTTCTGTGGGGTCCTCCGTCTCAGCATGGTCATGGGGATTTACAGCATTCCA
>NW_006176887.1:0-325 GCF_000334495.1 Tupaia belangeri chinensis | reverse complement strand
GCCATTACGCCAACTGCTGGTCCCTTGAGCACATTCTAAACTTCTAATAAAATTTTATCTCATTGTAAATAGTGTTTAAATTGCCCTTTAAAAACTGAATTCAAAATTGTTTCAGGTGGTGAATGGATGGAACTTTCGAGTCACCTACTCAATTGCGCAAACTAATTGTTCCAAGGAGAATTTTCTGTTCTTAACTCCAGACTGCAAGTCTGTTTTGAATGGTGTAAGTAGACAAAAGTGTATTGATAGTTTTCAGCTTTTTGTTCAGATTTTACAGGCATGGGAATTCCCCGCTGTGTGAGAAGACTGCTAAAATTGGAGACAC
>NW_006176886.1:0-325 GCF_000334495.1 Tupaia belangeri chinensis | reverse complement strand
CTCTGCCTATCTGACTGTCCCAGTGTCTGACTTTTCAGGGTAGAAGCAGATCTGCCATAAGGCTGGAAGTCTCGAACCTGTAGGAGGGAGCTGCTGCATATTCATTATCTACTGCTGAGAGGCAGGGTGGTCCCAGGCCATGGGATGCTAATCTCAAATGACTGAGATTTCCTGAGCTCCCAGCAGAGCTGGGAGACAGATGAGCTTACCTACCTGGGATTGGGGCAACCTGAACCCAGGGTTGCTCAAGTTTTCCAGTCTTCACATTAAAATGTTTCTACATCTCTATTCATCATCCTATCCTTTCTTGTTTCAAGAAAGAAAT
>NW_006176885.1:0-325 GCF_000334495.1 Tupaia belangeri chinensis | reverse complement strand
TGGGGTAGCTGCTGTCCACAGGTGGCTGGAGAGCCCTTGACATAGGTCTGCTCTGCGTGAAGAGGCACCGTGAGTACAAAGCACACGTAATGTCTCCAAGACTTAGTCTACTCCAAAACAAGATTTGGAGTTGACATCACTGTCACCGGCTTGTCCTCACGCTGTCCCTGGGTTATTAAGCATTCCTACCACTTTCTCCTACTTTGTTTCCATTTTCAGCAGTCTGAGATCACAAAGGTGATTTCAGTATAAGATTGAGCATTCAAAAATCATACCATGAGGCAAGAAAGTTTCATAGCAGTAATGCAACTGGACCCACATGGGA
>NW_006176884.1:0-325 GCF_000334495.1 Tupaia belangeri chinensis | reverse complement strand
GTATGTCCCTCTCTCCCCCAAATTTGTATGTTTTGTTAACCCCCACTACCTCAGAATGTAACTGTATTTGGATATAGGGTCTTAAAAAAGATAATTACATTAAAAAGAAGCTATTAAATTGGGCCCTAATCCACTATGACTAATGTTCTTCTTAGAAGAAATTGGGACACAGACACATGCAGAGGAGAGGAAAGGCCATGGGAACACGTAGAGAAGACAGCTATCCACAGGCCAAGAAGAGAGATCAGAAGAAACAACCCTGTTGACACCTTGATCTCAAACTTCTACCTGCATATTGTGAGAAAGTAAATTTATATTATCTTTT
>NW_006176883.1:0-325 GCF_000334495.1 Tupaia belangeri chinensis | reverse complement strand
GGGGGCCCCCGCCACACTGGCTGTAGCTGAGAAGGGGGGTTCCATCCTTCCAGGCGTTGCTAAGGACCTGGGAACCAGGGGGAGAAGGGGCCTCCGGCGATGTGTGTCACGAGTTTCCTTGGTCACGTGGTTTCCGTGGTAGCCCCCGTGGTAATGCCAAGGCCAGTGACGAAGGGAGTGAGTTGGGTTGCTTGATGGGCTCACCGTGAGGTGGTAAATATGGAGTGGGCAATGAGTCCTTTCCAGGGGAAGTGGGAATTCGGGGTAAGCAGGGATGGGCCTGGGTCCCACAGAGGAAGCGAAGTCCTGCAGGGGGTGGAAAGAA
>NW_006176882.1:0-325 GCF_000334495.1 Tupaia belangeri chinensis | reverse complement strand
TCTCTCTGTCTCTCTCTCTCTCTGACAAGCATATGCATCCTCTGCCTCCCCTCCAATAAAAAGATTTATAGGTACAGGTATGAAAATATCTTTGACTTATACTGCTAAAGAATTATGGTAGAAAATGCTGTGTAGTTTGATATATTTTATATAAATTTTTAAAAAGATACACATGAAATCTGGTGTAGCACACTGTTTTTTCTAGAATGAAAAATGATTACCAGTGACTACCTTTTGTCACTTTCCCTCCCTTGAGTTCCCCTAGAGAAGCACTTTGAGGAATGTAGACTCAGGGTCTCTGGCTGTGCTCCTCCTCTCAGCCCGC
>NW_006176881.1:0-325 GCF_000334495.1 Tupaia belangeri chinensis | reverse complement strand
GGTTCAAGTCCCAGACCTGGTAGCTTGCTCTGTCACTTTCTTCTCTCTCTGTTTCACTCTGTCAAATGAAATAAATAAAAATACAATTAAATAAAATAATTTTTTGAAAAAACTAAAAATAACAGAGAAATCTGCAGTAAATTCTACTTGGTCTTGGAAATAATTACCCTATACCTTGATTAGAAAACCAAACAAACAAATGTATATATATGAGTCCCAGACTTAGTACAAAGACAGACTGAGTGGGGAAAAGTTGTCTACCTAGTCCCATGTTGTAAAAACTCTTCCTTATCTTGATACTATAAAATACAAAAAAAAAAAAAAA
>NW_006176880.1:0-325 GCF_000334495.1 Tupaia belangeri chinensis | reverse complement strand
CTAGATAGATCAATCTTTGGACCCTAACATTACATAATAAAACTTTTACTATTTGCATTAATATTAATGGAATCAGAAATTCAAATGGTAACATTAAACATTGGCAATAAAAAGAAGTTTCCATGCCAGTCCAGATCCTGGGATGGGGAGCCTTGTTGGTTGTCTGTGCAACCTGTGATCCTGGCTAGCTGAGTGCTGGGACCAGAAAGATGTGACACACCAAAGGAACTCATTGCTCTTCCCACTCTCTGTCTCCCTCTTGTATGTGCTTTTTCTAGCACGTTGAAGAAACAAAAATGGGAGCCAGTAGATGGCATAGTGGTTA
>NW_006176879.1:0-325 GCF_000334495.1 Tupaia belangeri chinensis | reverse complement strand
GAGTTTTGCTAAAGAACCAGGTATCAGCAGACAGGTGTAAGGTAGAAGTGAAGGTATTAGGAATTGGAAGAGGAACGTGTATGGTTGAGTATGAAGGGATATTTGTAGCACCTAAAAAGAGATGTGAATGGAATTTAGTGGAGCCTGTCTGAAAGAATTTCAGAGGTAAGGTTTCTATAAGAGATGTTACAGGTGAGGGCCAGTGAGGTTTTTTTGATGCAGAGTACTGCTAGGGAAAAAGTAAAGGCATCGGAGGAGGAAGAGGGCAGGAGCACTAAGGGACATAAATATACCATGGGGCCTATATGAGGGATGGTGAGCTGGG
>NW_006176878.1:0-325 GCF_000334495.1 Tupaia belangeri chinensis | reverse complement strand
AAAAAAAATAAAACCTCTAGGCAGTGAGGTAATTTTTTTCCCAGTTGTCTACAGTTGTATCTGATCTGAACTAGTATAAGAATTGTAATCATTGTTTGTATCCAAATCATGCTTGAGCCATTAATATCCTTTATGCTAATGCCACTTCAACTGCCTAGAATATCTTCACCTCATTTAGGAGCTACCCAATGATCCAATTATCAGAAATCTCCTCCTATCCACCTATAGATCACAGTAATACAACCTCTCATTTTTCATTAAGCTACTTATTTTTAAAATTATTATTATTATTACTTATGCTGGAAAGAAACAGAGAGAGAGTTAA
>NW_006176877.1:0-325 GCF_000334495.1 Tupaia belangeri chinensis | reverse complement strand
CAGCCACAGGCAGCCTGGTGTCTGGCAATTTTGCATTTCATTCTTTTTAAGGTTTCTCCTTGTTGAATTTCTCATTTTTACATTTTTAAAAAAATATTTTACTAATTTTACTTAGTTGTCTAAGTCTTCTGTGCATTGTTTCCAGGTTTCACAGGGATTGCTGGGTACATATATTGGTTAGTTTTGAGGTGTTCAGGGGAAGCATCTTACTGGGTTCCTGGGTGGGCCTCTTGATGGAGTTTGTAAGCCAGTGATAGAACATGCAGATCGTTTTTAAGGTCCATGAAGTGGTTGCCATGAGCTTCACCCCTTTTTTCTGCTCCAA
>NW_006176876.1:0-325 GCF_000334495.1 Tupaia belangeri chinensis | reverse complement strand
AATGCATCATGACTTTGCTGACAATCCAATATATCTAAATGGCTTTTGAAACTTCTATTTCATACATGCTCTTTGAATCGTCTATTACTTTAGATCCTTCATGGAAAATACGTAATGAAATAAATTTTATGGTAACAAGCATAAAATCTTATTTCTTCTAAATTTACTCCTTGTTAAAAATGAAATAGATGAGCCAGCAGGCGATGTGATGGTTAAGCCGCTGTACGGATCTGGTGCCTTGAAAATCTTGCTATCCTTGTCCCCCAAATCCCAGAAGGAGAATGGAGGAACCGGGATGGCAGTGTGGTGTGATTTCTCACTTTCT
>NW_006176875.1:0-325 GCF_000334495.1 Tupaia belangeri chinensis | reverse complement strand
TGGCTCCCTTAACCACTAGGCTACAAGGCTGTCCAACGTGGTCCTTTTTCAATTCATCAGTGATGTTGTCATTAGAAACTTTTACCAAACCACAGTACTCACTACTTATTATTAGAAAGAGTTTCATTTTTGTTGTTTCCTTTTTGCCTTGAATAGGTTATTTTCTTAAATATCACCACTGTGTAACTTCCTACTATGTTATGTTTAAAATGATCTTTAAAAGGTTAATTATAGTCACTGCTTAATACTAGACAATTCTGATGCTCTGAATCAGGAACAATTGTAGAACCCATGTGGAAATGTTTGCCTGGCCTAGCCTAGGTGG
>NW_006176874.1:0-325 GCF_000334495.1 Tupaia belangeri chinensis | reverse complement strand
ATGTAACCATTATGCCACCTGCTGGGCCCACAACCCACATTCTTTCTGAGCCTCTGCAGTTTGCCAGGCACTGGGAGGAGTGGGCAGTGAACACAGCAAGCCCCGGGAGACCTCAGACAGGAGGGTCAAAACCAAGGGTGAAACTCCCCTGCTCTGGCAGTTCATGGATGGCACCAACCCCAGTGCTGGGCACTTCATCAGTGTCATTTTGTCCCTTCCTAAGACCTGCAGGTTCAGAGGTTAGTACTACACTTGGGTCAATGGGAAAGCCATTGATTTTACTAGAATGTTCTGTTGTCAGAGCCTTTGGGATTCAGGCATGAAT
>NW_006176873.1:0-325 GCF_000334495.1 Tupaia belangeri chinensis | reverse complement strand
CTCTCCAAAAGTACCTCCTTCAGGGGGTCCAGATGATCATTTTTAGAACATGTATGCCTTATAGCTGATCCTGCAATACTGGTAGAATCAATAGACCAAGAGAATGCAAAGGGGCTTTTAGACAAGAAGTAAAGGAACACTAATAGTACAGAGGGTGAAAACAATTGTTTTTGTAACACGGAGTATCTAAGTCTGTCTGCAAGGAGCAACTCATAATCTTTTCTCCACAGAAATAATCATTTCTGTTTGTGAAGTATCTTAATTCTGAATTTTCTTGTTAATGGTGAATATCATTAAATATTTTAAGACCAGGTAAAATGGATTA
>NW_006176872.1:0-325 GCF_000334495.1 Tupaia belangeri chinensis | reverse complement strand
TATCATTTATTAACCATGTGGCCTTTGGACATTCGCTTAATCTCGCTTGGTCTCAGTTGCCTCAGCTAGTGGGTGATGGTCACACCTACCAGGAGTTTTATCATGAAGATGAATGCACTGGGGCACCTACTGAGCACTCAGTCAGCGCCGGTTTGTTCTGTAAGAGGCACTGCAGTTTGGAAGCTCAGGACCCAAGTTCTGGAACCAGTTGTTAGGGGTTAAAACCCAGCTCTGTCTCTCAAATAACTGTGTTGTCTTAGGGTAAGACTTATAGACTATTGCAGTCTTTACAGACCTCCTGTTTTCCTCTTTTCTAGCAGAAAAG
>NW_006176871.1:0-325 GCF_000334495.1 Tupaia belangeri chinensis | reverse complement strand
CAAAGCCTGGTTTTCCAGTTTCCCAGCTGCTACTCTTAGCCAAGCACCTATAAGTGCTACGAGACATGCTGCCAGCTTGGTCTGCAGATGACATTCTGAGTGTGCTGCTGGGAGATGAGCAGTCCCGCTGTGAAAGCCAACGTGATAGAAGCAGAATGAGACTCCAAAGGCAGAGGATCCCCTGACTGGAAACCCTCAGAGAAAGCCTACACATGTACGAAAGCACATACACTGCCCTTTGCATAAATGATAGCACATCACAAACACAGCCCTGGACCTTGCTTCATTATTTAAAGTATATCCTGGAGATGGCCCCACAAAGTGG
>NW_006176870.1:0-325 GCF_000334495.1 Tupaia belangeri chinensis | reverse complement strand
CTTCAGTGGAGAAGCTGATATAACCACAGGAACCAGAGGGCTCTTAGTGAGGGGGCAGTGGGTGAGAGTGGAGTCAGGATGCAGATGCCATGGGGGATGCAGAAGAGAGGAGCAGGCAGAATGGCAGAGTTGGGGCAGGGGGTTGGAAGAGCTCTGCCCACTACATCGGACTCCCCTACTTGACTAGCTGTGGACAGCCTATGGCATTAGGAATTGGTGCTCAGACTTGGTAGTCTTGAATCCTGGCTCCTCTACCCACTAGCTACGTGACCTCTTAAGTGTCCATTTTCTCACTTGTCAAGTGAGGCTCTAGTTTGGTTATCGT
>NW_006176869.1:0-325 GCF_000334495.1 Tupaia belangeri chinensis | reverse complement strand
TCCTCATGAGAGAGCTGCTTAAGCATGATGTATTTCCCAGATGATGGACTCCCTCCAGGAAGTGGGCTCTCATGTGGGAAAAGAAAGAAAACCTTACCTGGGTAATCATTCTTGTCTATGTCTGAATCTCCTCTTAAAGTAAAGCCAAATCCAGAAGGGACATCTTGTGAAGCCCACAATCCTTGCAGAATTTGGGAAGGCTTGGTGTTTAGACCATTCTTGTTCCCATTGTAAACGAGTACTTCACCTCTCTGGTCCTTGCCTCCAAAGGGCACACCAATAGCAATATCTAGAAACAGAACATATTGACATATTTTTTTAAAAA
>NW_006176868.1:0-325 GCF_000334495.1 Tupaia belangeri chinensis | reverse complement strand
CCCCCCCCTTTTTTTTTACATCAATAAACTTACTGAACATCAGATAGATCTTAAAAAAAAGAGAAGATAGGAAACAGTACCCAGCCGGGCGGAGCAGCAGCTGGGACTGTAGCTGCGGTGCAGACCAGAGGAGCCATCTCCTCTCGCCGCTGGGGAGTCAGGCCTCTAACCAGAAGAAACTCTGGCGCGCCCTCCCCACCTCCCTGGTCTGGTAGGCGAAGGAGCGGGCGCGCGGTCGATGGTGCGATCATTTGGCAGCTCTTTCTCCTGCTCTGACATCCAACTTTTGGAGCGCAGGCCTGGCGGCCACGGTGCATGCCCAGTG
>NW_006176867.1:0-325 GCF_000334495.1 Tupaia belangeri chinensis | reverse complement strand
GCAAAAACCTAAAAAAAAAGAATCAGTAAGTCATAATCACTATTTGTTTATTATTAGTAATCCTAAAAGTATTGTATCAGCATTTTTTCTATGTTGTTATAAAGAATTCACCCAATAGAAAAAAGAATTGGTACTGAAATTTGGTGAAGTGTAAATACAGAAATTATTTCAAAACATTACAAATTCTAAAACGAGGGGCTGACCTGGTAGCCTAGTGGTTAAGGGAGATGGAGGATCCCACGTGGCTGACAGCACAGTTCCAAACCCGGTCCCAACAGCTTGAAAAACACTCTGGACATAAGTGCATGCCTCCCCCAAATCCCAG
>NW_006176866.1:0-325 GCF_000334495.1 Tupaia belangeri chinensis | reverse complement strand
CATTACGCTAACTGCTGGTCCTGGGACATTTAGGATTTTTAAAACACAGGTTAATTTTATAAGAGAGAGACAGAGAAAGGCAAGTACCCTGGACAACCCCTGACAGAGTCCCAGGCCACGTCCTTAATCTAGCGTCTCTCAGCCAGCCAGGGTCATGGACAGGTGCCAGGTGTATGCAGGTAAACCGGGGAACCAGCCCCATCTTTCATCCGGCCTTGTGGGGAGCCAGAGCATGTCACTCAAAACAAACTTCTTGGGCATATTTCTGAGACAACTACTCAAGAGAACCTGTAGACACACAAATCAACTTGCTAATTTTCATGAA
>NW_006176865.1:0-325 GCF_000334495.1 Tupaia belangeri chinensis | reverse complement strand
GGCCGGGCATAGCCTTGGGCCGGGAGTCTGAAGCCCTGCTTTCTAGCTCCTTCTCTTCTGAGCCTCAGTTTCCCCAGCTGTGAAATGAAGGCATGGCCTTCACTCACCCCAGTAGCTTTACACACACCCACTCCTTTAACCTCATTGTTCCCCGATAGAAGCCACTGTGGCTGAGGAAGGCTGAGTCAGCCCTCAAGGTCGCACACTGGGTGAGAGGTGGTGGGATTTGACTCCGGCTGCCTGACCTCAGGGTGCACACCTTGCCGCAGCTCTATCATACTGCTTCTCCTGATCGCTGTGGTTCGAGTCCTGGACCTAGAGGCTT
>NW_006176864.1:0-325 GCF_000334495.1 Tupaia belangeri chinensis | reverse complement strand
TTATGCTAACTGCTGGTCCCAGTTTACTAAAAGTTTTAAGTGATATCTATTGCATTTCTCAACACATACCCAAGATAATTAAAAACATATGTCTACAAAAGCTTTGTTTTTGTTTTGAGTTTTATGGCACTGTTGAATATTGAAATATTAAATAAAGAAAATACGTTAAATCAAGTGGGTTCGAAAGAGCTAAAAACGAGATGAAATATCTTTAGCGTACACAGATTATGCTACACAAACCCATGCCAAAGTAATTAT
Source organism: Tupaia belangeri chinensis (assembly GCF_000334495.1). Classification (NCBI taxonomy): domain Eukaryota; kingdom Metazoa; phylum Chordata; class Mammalia; order Scandentia; family Tupaiidae; genus Tupaia; species Tupaia belangeri. The sequence goes on along the minus strand of NW_006176864.1, from coordinate 67 downwards.
TTATTTATTTTTTAAGTTTATTCCTCTGTGGGGAACAATCATACTACAATCCCTTCTCCTCCATTTC
>NW_006176863.1:0-325 GCF_000334495.1 Tupaia belangeri chinensis | reverse complement strand
AGGGGAAGTCTTCATCATCTCTACAGGCCTTCAATTCTGAAAGACCACGATTTTGAATCCTTCTTCCTTTAGGAACGTCTCCTTTACCAAACTCGAACCATATCAGTAGTTCTCTGCTGAAGTTTTTAATCTAACATTCCAGAGCAGCACTGCTGTGTGGGGGTTAGGAACAGAATTCCAGATTGGTCACTTTCTGGCTGTGTGACCCTAGGGAAATTATGTAAGGTTTTAGTGTACTTCAGACTTCTTTAAAATGTTGATAATAGTTTTACCCATTTCAGAAGCCCAAATGAGAATATTAGTACATAATAAGTAAATACACTGA
>NW_006176862.1:0-325 GCF_000334495.1 Tupaia belangeri chinensis | reverse complement strand
AAAAATATCATACTTACTTTTCTGACAGTACTTCATGGCTTCTGTTGCCAATTTCAGCATAAGTGTTCTTAGGATTTTAGTGTAATTAAGAGTTATATAGGGAATTTTAGTGGACATATGAATTTGATACACTGGCCATGTGTTTTCGGAAACCTGTAGTCACAGAAAGCCTTGGCATTCAAAGAAATCTTTGCTAAGTTCTATACAAAGATTCCATTGCTAGATATTATTTACTATTGTAAAGTTAGAAAACAACTTTGCACTTAGTACTTGAAGGGAAATTAAAGGTGGGCACAAAGACAAGAAAATGACAATAACTTTTTTT
>NW_006176861.1:0-325 GCF_000334495.1 Tupaia belangeri chinensis | reverse complement strand
GCATCAACTGGGAAATCTCTTCCCAGGTCAGAATGACTTGATGTCCATAGGACGTGATGAGTTGTTTTGTTTTGTTTTTAATATTAAAACAATGAGGTAAGGAAACTCCTTACTTCTGGAATTTCTTGAAACCCCTCTCAAACTTCTTCCTTCAAGTCTATTCTTAGTCCCTGCAATGTTTCCTAGGTTTAGTGGAGTCAGATCTTTTTCTAGATCTTCAACCCTCTTTACTGATGTGAAGTTTCTAATTCTACACTTCAAACTATTTTTTAAAAAAGTACCATAAATAACTGTTTTTTAAAAAGTCAAAGAGGGCCAGAAGGTG
>NW_006176860.1:0-325 GCF_000334495.1 Tupaia belangeri chinensis | reverse complement strand
ATGAAAAATGCAGTGCTTGCCAATTCCTCTCATGACCCCACCCCCAAATCCAAAATAAGTATTTGAATCCAGTAATAAACAAAGAGAGTAATACAGTCTATTCCAGGAATATAAAGTTGATTTAACACCTGAAAATAAATCATTATAATTCCCTATAATTACAGAACAAAGAAGAAAAATCATATGGTAAATGTAGGCATGTAATGCCCAACTCCCATTTATAAAGAAAATTCTTAGAAAACCAGAAAAAGAAAGAGACATCTGTAATCCGAAAAATACATCTATAAAAATCATACAGACAGGGACCAGCAGATGGTGTAATGGT
>NW_006176859.1:0-325 GCF_000334495.1 Tupaia belangeri chinensis | reverse complement strand
GCATTTAGTCTCTCCACCAGCTCCTCCTGTGTGGAGCGATGTCAGCCTCTCTACCAGCTCCTCCTGTGTGGAGCAGCATTAGCCTCTCCACCAGCTCCTCCTGCGTGGAGTGACGTCAGCTTCTCCACCAGCTTCTCCTGCGTGGAGCATTTAGTCTCTCCTCCTTTAGGTCTTGGGTCAGGGAGCTTAATTCCTCTCTCAGCATCAAGTTGATCTTCTTTCTATAGTCATTAGGGGTGAGGGGAGTTGTCTAAAGACCCTTACTCCCGCCTGGCACTGTCTAAAGCTGACTCAGTCCCCGCCAGCTCCCTTTGAGCAGTCCTGA
>NW_006176858.1:0-325 GCF_000334495.1 Tupaia belangeri chinensis | reverse complement strand
AGGGTCTCCGTCCCCTGTTCTGTCACCTCACAACACCTTATTTGTTAGAGGAGGTTGAGCAAAACAAGACCAAGAGATCCTTTCGACCGAGAAGCGGTCCCCTCCCCACGGGGCCATACTAGCTCCATACTAGCACCCAGCACCCAGCACCCAGCCCCAGCCCCAGGCCAGGCTCTGTCTCCACCCGCCCGGCCGCCTCTCGGGAAGCAGGGCAGTGGACAGACCAGTGCAGCTGCTGTCCTCCCTGCGGAAACGGCCTCCTTCACTCCTCGCAGAGCCATAAGCTTGCCGAGGGCACCGGCCGCCTCCAGGCTCCTCCCGCGGG
>NW_006176857.1:0-325 GCF_000334495.1 Tupaia belangeri chinensis | reverse complement strand
AAGATTGTTTTTGGAGCATGTGAACACCCGGGAGGGGACAGATTAGAACAGGCACCCTCGGGCTCTGACAAGCTACCAGATGCTCCTGTCCTGATGGTCTAAAGCTCCCGGCCAAGAACAAAGCAGCTGCAGGAGTGGGGCTAAGGAGAGAGATGGGGACATCTCCCCCAGGAAGCCCCTAGAGTCTTGGGGACAGTCGCCCTAAGCCTGGTGGGTTCAGAGGAAGGCAGTGAGAAGGGCCCTGCAAAAGGAGGAAGAAAGATCTCCCTACCTCCCTGTCCCCAAGGTTCCCCCAGAGTGGTCATTTGCATTTAATGAGCAGGGA
>NW_006176856.1:0-325 GCF_000334495.1 Tupaia belangeri chinensis | reverse complement strand
GACTTTCCTGATAATCCAGTAATTAGAGACCCCTGAAGTCCAACTTCCAGCTCTGTGGTTCAGGAAGGAGCCAGGTGTGCTGGGAAAGGTGGGATCTCTTCAGGGGGCAGCCCCCCGAGAGGGAGAGCCCCAGCTTGGGCAGCCCCAGGACTCCACACTAACTGTCTTTCTCCTGACCCCGAGGAGTCCTGAGAAGGGACTAACACAGAGAAGGGCCTAACTTCCTCCAAGTACAGAGGGGGAAACCGAGGCTCAGAGCAGGAGGGGCCCCACTGCGTTTGGAGGCAGGGCCAGAGTTGGGTTGAGACCCCAAGTGATCTTGCAC
>NW_006176855.1:0-325 GCF_000334495.1 Tupaia belangeri chinensis | reverse complement strand
TGAGCTAGCTATGCCTTTCAGAACCTTTCCAGCCCAGAGACAGCACTCATTCACTGCTGAGCCCTGCTAGGACCTGGCCAGTCCCTGCTCCCGTGGACAGCATGGTTCAGTGGTCAAGGCACCTCTTCCTAGAGGGCTCCTCTGGCCCTTGGACTGAGCCCAACCAGCCATTTTCCCAGGCTGGGCGAGGCCGAGCTGGAGCAGGGGCCGGGGCCAGCCCTGAGGTTTGGCTGCCTTTTCCCCCTATTAAACAGATATGCAGATGAATGTGTTTGGGACAGCAGTCTTACAGGAGATTCTGGTAACAACACTGAAGCCGGAGGAG
>NW_006176854.1:0-325 GCF_000334495.1 Tupaia belangeri chinensis | reverse complement strand
TAAGAACTATATCCTAGGGCCAAGGCCAGGTTCCAGGTAAGCAGGTCCTTGCAGGGTTCACAGACAGCTTTAAATTATCTGCATTCTAAAATTTATATAAAGATGAATGTGCTATGAATTATATGAAAATAATGCTATAAAAATTTTCAAATAGAACATTGTCACAAAACAAAACAAACAGATATAAGAGAAGACAAGACCGTATTCAGCAGAAAACCCCACACCAACAATAGACTATGCAATAGATGTATAGCTCCATATTGGAGCTATCAGACACAGATTTAAATATAACCGTACTCAGGACCAGCAGTTGGTGTAATGGCTA
>NW_006176853.1:0-325 GCF_000334495.1 Tupaia belangeri chinensis | reverse complement strand
CACCCAGCGGGGACACCCAGCTCTGGGCACCATGAGAGGCGGGCCAGCGGGTAGAGTCTGGCTATGGAGCTGGGGGCCAGAGGGCATTGTGGCTGGGCCGTCCTGGGCAGTGCGGCATGAGCAGGGTCTCAGCCTCAACCTGTACTTCAGGGTCCCCTTTGCGGGCCAAAGGGGGTGTTGGTGAGTAAGGAAGCTCAGCACAGGCTGGGGGTGCGCCTGGGCCAGCCCTGGCCATCTCTAAGCCCACCCAGAGGCCACCCTAGCTGTGCCCCGCCCCCAGGGCCCCTGGCCTCCGGGACTCACAGGCAGGCAGGGGCTCCTGCCA
>NW_006176852.1:0-325 GCF_000334495.1 Tupaia belangeri chinensis | reverse complement strand
GGGAACTAAACCTGGACCTCTCATGTAATTTCCAGCCTCCTTCAGTGGTGGTGCTACCTGTGTATCACTATAGCTGAGTCTCAAAAAGTTTGATTTTTATGTGAAATATTCTCATTTTCAAGCATTGGATACTAAATAAAAATTATTTAAAGTACTGTTCAGGCCAAAGAAAACCTGCAGGCTATACTTGGCCTCTGGCTACCAGTCTACACCCTTGCAAGAGTTTCACAATACTCAAGATATTCTGTGATCCCTAAAGATGAAGGCAAAAGGCCCCAGATCCACTGGCTTCATCTCTGGCACCAGGATCTTTTTTTTTTTTTTT
>NW_006176851.1:0-325 GCF_000334495.1 Tupaia belangeri chinensis | reverse complement strand
GCTGCTGGGTCCAGGACTCAAACCACAGTCGTCTATGTAAGAAGAGGCCCTAACCACTAGACCACCTGTGGGCCCCTAGCAAAACAATTTTAACCATCTAACAAATAGGTGAAATTCCTTCTTCTCCAATAGCTGAAAAAGAGTGTTGAATGGAAATTTTGTTTTGAAGAAGTAAAAGCTGAAGACAGTCCCTGTGGTGACAGAGGAAGACTCGCTCTGTCACTGGCTAAAACGTGTCCTATGTTAGACCCTAGTGCCACTCCTTCCATCCCAGGTCTGCACACCCTACCTGCTTGCTCCTAGCCAGGCTGTAAACTGTGGTCAA
>NW_006176850.1:0-325 GCF_000334495.1 Tupaia belangeri chinensis | reverse complement strand
CTTAGGTGTAGATCACTAGGATTGGAGATCCATCTTGAAATGCAAAATGAAAAACTATGAACACTTGTGAAATAGGAAAGGGAAGTTTTAATAGGAAAATGAGTATTTTTAATAGGAAAGAAGCACACCTCCATGCCTAGAAGGAACACAAGTAAACAGATGCCAATGAAAGAGTATGCTGGGCATGGGTTTATTCCAAGAGTTGATCATGAATATTCAGCAGGGGAAGGTCTGTCCTAGTATCTGGCTCTTTTGTTTGAATTTGAGGGCTTTTTCCTTACCTTTGCATATCTTTCTCACAGGTGAGGAATTCAATGACCTAATC
>NW_006176849.1:0-325 GCF_000334495.1 Tupaia belangeri chinensis | reverse complement strand
CAAGACTCTGCTGAGGGTGCTTCTCCCTGTCTCATGTGCACACACTGACTATTATAAAAAACAGAGTTTAATGCTTTACTTAAAAACATTCTATCATCTATGTTAGTAGTAATTAGATTCATTAGTATAAGATAATTTAATAAAGAAAACTAATAAAGAAATGGACATATCATATAAATGCTTGATGCATATCAAAAAATGAATTTCAAAACTGTAAAATGAAGAAGCATATATTCGGAGTAAGGGATGGGCTAGAATTCTGATTTCTGGAAAAGAAAAAAATATGACATATTCCTGGGACTAGCAGTTGGCGTAATGACTATGT
>NW_006176848.1:0-325 GCF_000334495.1 Tupaia belangeri chinensis | reverse complement strand
CCATCCTATTTTCATCTTGGGCAATCAGGGTTTTTTTAGCATGCATGCCAAAATTTCCAACAGGCTAGAGAAATAGAGAAGGGATTATGGCATGATTATGCTCCATTGGTGGTTGATTTCTCCACAATCTCTGTCTCGCAAGTGCACATGCTTTTTAGCAAAATTTTTTAAAAAGGGCAAAGTGAATTCAAATTTAATTTTGAGAGTTTCTTTTCAGCTACAGTAATGAATACAAGGGATTAGGATCATAAAATACATAGAATATCATACAGTCCAGAAATAGAGCCAAATATTTACGGCTAATTTATTTATTTATTTATTTATT
>NW_006176847.1:0-325 GCF_000334495.1 Tupaia belangeri chinensis | reverse complement strand
CTAACTAGCAGAGGATCTAGGGGAAAAAATGGCAGTAAAAGAGAGATGAAGAGTATAGATCAGAAGACTTTAACAGGGATCAGATGAAAAATAAAAGACAATGGCTTTGTTCTCCCAAGAGAATGGGAGATCAAAGCCTCTCTCAAATTAAGAGATCAAATAATACAACAGACAGACTTCACAAAGTCCTGGGATAAAAATCCCAGAATGTGACAGGGAAAAGTTTGACTCAAGTGTAGAGGTGCTTTCTGGGGGGGAGTAGATTTGAAGGAGAGGAGATGAGGATGTCCTTGAGTGAGTCTTCTGTGGAAGGTGTTTTTGTAGG
>NW_006176846.1:0-325 GCF_000334495.1 Tupaia belangeri chinensis | reverse complement strand
CCATGGTCAACTATGTGGGAATCCAGAGACAACCATTATGCCATCTGCTCTCCCCAAGAGAATACAAACTCTCGAAAGCCATTGATGAGCACACTTAGAGGGAAGTTTTTCTCAGCAGTCATGGCTACAGCAGGCCGCGTGGGCTGTCCCGGCTCCACTGCTACCGAGCTGTGCGACTTTAGGCAACGGCCTCCCTCCCTGAACTCCGGTTTGTGTGTGCAGATACTGGGTCATCGGGAAAGTCATGAAGCCTTTTCGCATAGAAAACCAGAAAAATGCGCCATGACTTCTCCGAGGACCTAGCATAGAGTGGGGCTGTGTCAGC
>NW_006176845.1:0-325 GCF_000334495.1 Tupaia belangeri chinensis | reverse complement strand
AAAAAAAAGAAAAGAAAAAGAAAAAAGGAAGGAAAACAAATAAACAGAAAAGAATCGGATGAGAGGACCATCAGTCAGGTCTAGGCAAGGAAGCAGAAATCAGACCAAGTGTCCACAGTGGGAAAAACTGGGGACTCAGGCGATGGAAGACTGAGAAGGGAGATGGAAGAGGGATCTAAGAATGGCACAGCCCATCCCACCCTGGGGAGGGGTGTCCCCCATCTCCAGGCAGCGTGTGCAAAGGCCCTGAGGCAGAGAGAAGCTTGGCGGAGGGGAGGCGGTGGAGGGGAGGCTGAGGGTCAGGGGTCTTGATGGTGAAGGAGGG
>NW_006176844.1:0-325 GCF_000334495.1 Tupaia belangeri chinensis | reverse complement strand
CACAATTCCTTCCCTCTCCTCTCTGGACCTTGGGTACATGTACACACGCACCTGGCGTGCTTTTTGTCTTCGTGTCTGGGACATGAACTCTGCCGCTGGCTGTGTGGGAGCCGTCCGCCTTCACACCACACCGCTGGCCCGCCCTCCGGTTTTTATCTGATGCCCTTTTCTGCTCTAGACCCCATCTGGGGTGCCATCTTACATCCACTTGCCGTGTCTTCTTCGGCTGCTCTTGGCTGTGACAGTTGCTTACACGTTGCTTGTTTTCGATGACCTTGACAGTTTTGAAGGTTAATGGTTATTATTTTGTAGGATTTTTTTTTTT
>NW_006176843.1:0-325 GCF_000334495.1 Tupaia belangeri chinensis | reverse complement strand
CACACACACACACACACACACACACCTTGCCGAGTTCAGCAGCCTCACCCAGGGCCTCCCTCTCAGGGCTGTGCCCTGGCAGGCCAAACAGATCTCACACGCTAGCAGGACCTCCCAGCGGCTCCCCACCAGCCCAGGCGCAGGGCTGTCAGCGTTTCCATTACAAATACCTGCCTTTCAGAGGGCGGTTACGAAAAACGCAGTCTGGGCTCCCGTGCGATCGGAGTCCAGGACGATTTACTCTGAAGTACCCTTTCCTCCAGCTCGGCTGTTTTGCTCTGCTTCATGGCTCAATCCATGTGCTTTTTAAAAGTGCCGCTCCAGG
>NW_006176842.1:0-325 GCF_000334495.1 Tupaia belangeri chinensis | reverse complement strand
GTCCCTTATCTGAGGAATAGTTTGCAAATACGTTGTCCCACTCTGAGGGTTTTCACTTCACTTTAATTATTTGATAGTAATGCATCATTGTTGGTTTCTTAGTGTTGATAAAAGTGGAGGTTATGTAATATATTAACAACAGCAGAAGCTGGATGAAGGAGATACATGAAGTTATTCTTTTTATAACTTTTCTGTAAAACTAAAATTGTCCTAAAATTAATAGTTTATTTAAAAATATAAAAGGAAGATTAAAAAATCATCCTCCTTCTCTCAGACTGCCTTATTATAAAACATTTTATTGCTTATTGAAATTAAAAATTCGAGG
>NW_006176841.1:0-325 GCF_000334495.1 Tupaia belangeri chinensis | reverse complement strand
AGTCTTATCAGAGATGATGTAAATAAATTCAGAGAATAAAGTTATGACTCAGCTCCTCTCATACCAGTTTAATTGTTTTAATAACCCTTATTGGAAGTTTAGAAGATTGTAAAATCATAAAGACTGAGTCTCAAATATTCTGAAATAGGAACTTTGGAGAAAGTTTTTCCTGGTTTTACTTTTAGACTTAGTTCTGACATTACTATTTTTTCTTCACTGGGACCACTTTAATATTAAGACACTCCTAATATTAGTTGGAGCAGAGCCCTTGAATTGATAAACATGCAAGGGTTTGGTTGCCAGTCACATGTGTACATTAAGAGAA
>NW_006176840.1:0-325 GCF_000334495.1 Tupaia belangeri chinensis | reverse complement strand
ATTCATTATCTTCAGCAAAGAACATTACATTCTGTTGTGTACCTTTGACATTCTTTATACTAGTTTGTTTTTGTTTGGGGGGTTGGGAGGTGGTTATATATTAAATTGGTAATGCCATTTTTTACTCAGCCTGTAATCTATTCACCTTGTTTATATATATCCTTTTATCTATTGATTGATTTTTGCTGATCCACTTGCCACTTACTCCAACCCTCCTCCCTCCTATGCAGTCTTTGATATCTATTGTTGCCCTCTACTTGTATACAACTGAGTCTCTTGATTTTTGCCATAGTATGTGGCCATTTGGTGTATATTAAGTGGGTAC
>NW_006176839.1:0-325 GCF_000334495.1 Tupaia belangeri chinensis | reverse complement strand
GGGACCAGGCCACACAGCAGGAGGCAAGAAGCTTCCTTTGTTTTTACAGCCCTGACCTTTACCTCCTGTGAGATCAGCAGCGGTGTTAGATGCTCATAGGAGTGTGAGTCCTATTGTGAACTGCACATGAGAGGGATTGAAGTTGCGACTCCTTACAAGAATCAAACACCTGATCTCAGGTGGAGTTGAGGCAGTGAGGCTAGTACAGGGGACTGGCTGCCGGTACTGTATTATAGTGAGCTGTATAATTTATAATATATAATTTCATTATATATTACAATGTAAAAGTAGATAGGACCAGCAGATGGTGTAATGGTTAATGTTG
>NW_006176838.1:0-325 GCF_000334495.1 Tupaia belangeri chinensis | reverse complement strand
TCCTATATAACTATAATTATATAACCTTTGACCAAAATCTCCCCTCTCTAGCCACCCCCAACCTGCTATCCGCCCCAGCCCCTGGTAACTACTATCAACAACTATCTTCTCACAGAAGAGATCAACCTGTTTAGATTCTACGTATGAGCGAGATTATGTGCTATTTGTATTTGTGGCCTGGCTTATTTCACTTAGCATCATCCTGCACGTCCATCTTGTTATTATGAGTGGGCTATTGCAGGGAGAAGGCGAATCCTCCCTCAGATGAGCTGAGTCCGCTGGTGGATACCTCTTTGCTGATGGAGAAGGTGAGCAAGATGCAGAG
>NW_006176837.1:0-325 GCF_000334495.1 Tupaia belangeri chinensis | reverse complement strand
CGAGAGGAGGCGTGAGAGCCGAACTTCATCAGAGGCCTGTGTCAGCGTGCTTCCCTCACTATGAATCGGGGGGCCCATTACGGTCACTTGTGCATCACTCAGTGGGATGCAGTGGAGACATTAGGGAGACATTCTGAAGGTATATAGAGAGGCCACCAAAGTGACAGAAAAACCAAGAGCAGGACCACTTATACAAGTGTGCCAGCATTTGCATAAAAAGGGGGGACATGGACATACAGTTGCTTGACTCTGCATAAAATCATAGCTAATGTCTGGTAAGAGACATGGAAACCAGACATACAAGGCTGGCTCTGTGGCCTGGTGG
>NW_006176836.1:0-325 GCF_000334495.1 Tupaia belangeri chinensis | reverse complement strand
GTCTTGATGCTGCAATCCACCCCAGTCTCAGCTGTCCCGCAATCATGGGCATGGCATACTCAGAGAAGTCTCTGGATGCAAACCTAGAATCTTACCATGAGGTTCAGTCTTGTGGAGTGTGGAGTGTTGCATTTTAACACTGTCCCACAACCCAGTCCCCAATAAGCAAACTTTTAATCAAGTCTATGAGTCAGTCATTGTGCCAAATTCTGAAATTAGGGGAAAAAAGAATGAATTGTACCTTCTAAGAGGTTCATTGCTGACAGAGAGCAAAATTGAGCCAAACAGCAAGGTGCAATAGCCATCAGATGGGATTATGAGAGGG
>NW_006176835.1:0-325 GCF_000334495.1 Tupaia belangeri chinensis | reverse complement strand
AAAAGAAAATATAAGACACATTCCATTAGCTATCAAAGTGATAATATCATAACTTCCCATAACTTCTGGAAAATTTTACCATTGAGAGAATGAAGAGTAAAAAGCCAAGTAATAATTTGTTCTTCTTATGAAAGTAAGTTTTATCTCTTGGACTTTCGGGAGTTCCTGGACCATACGCTGAGAACCAATGTACTATCTGGACTGTCTAGGAGTACTTTTACTCTTATAAATAACATAAAGTTGGTCCCTTAATGTTACTGAACGGGGTGGTGTGTGGTGAACAAAAGCAAATGCACCTTCTTCAAGAGACAGACAGCTCCATGGC
>NW_006176834.1:0-325 GCF_000334495.1 Tupaia belangeri chinensis | reverse complement strand
TGCGTGCATGCCCAAGATCCTGAGAAGACAAGGGAGGAGAGAGGATTGCAGCATGGCCTTCCACACTGGGGAGTCTACTAATAGTAAGAGTAGAGCAGCATAGGTCTCTGCTTGTGCAAGTCTCTCTCCAGTTTCGGCGCTCTGAAGAGCACAGCCAGTTTGTAGCTTCTCATTGGAACTCAAAATGTCTCCCTTCTAGACATGTCTGTTGAGGTAGACAGACATGACTCCTACAGGGTTCTCACTTTCTTGGGTTCCAACTTCCTGCATTGGATTCAGGCACTCTTGGGTTTCAATCTTGACTTTATTTCTCATTGACATACAT
>NW_006176833.1:0-325 GCF_000334495.1 Tupaia belangeri chinensis | reverse complement strand
CCCCCCCCACCTCCATTCACTTTAGAATGTTTTTGATCTCTTTAAAGTCTTTTTTTAGTTTTTCCAAACTGTGTTTGGAATGTATAGTTTGTTCCTTTAATTTGGGAAGAATACTCAGTTATATAACTATGGGCACAAACCTAATGACTTCTTAATAAAGTAAGTTTTATTTTTCCTTACTTTCAAAATTTGCGTTTAGAAAGGTTATTCCATATATTTTCTACTGGGTCTTTTTGTTGAGATTTAATTTACAAATGCCGAGGCGTGCCTGTCGTGCTGCACCTGGAGTTGCTCATGTTTGAAGTGGTCAGCTGAGTGGCCACCA
>NW_006176832.1:0-324 GCF_000334495.1 Tupaia belangeri chinensis | reverse complement strand
AATGTGCATGTGTATGTGTGTGTATGTGTGTATAATAAATATAATGATCAAAATGATGAGAAAAAGACAATAAAGTACATAGAAAAAAGCTATGGTCCAATATACTGAATATTTGCTTTATAATGCAAATTGTCCTTATTTGGGTGAAACAAATGATCTCTCTGCACACACTCAGAAAAAGAATAAATGATCATTAGGATGGTTTTGCTACAAATAAAAACTAATGTTTAAACAGCTAAATTTTGTCTCCTTTGGGAATCTAAGTTTCTTGAAGGAATTTTGAGCCAGAAAAGACAGGATTCAGATGCAGTAATGCAAGAACTG
>NW_006176831.1:0-324 GCF_000334495.1 Tupaia belangeri chinensis | reverse complement strand
CAGGTCTGGGACTCGAACCACAGTCATGTGGGAGTGTCTGCTGCCTCAACCACCATGCCATCTGCTGGTACCATATTCTATCTTCTTTAAACATCTAGAGGTCTCCTAACAATTGATTGTAATTTCCTTGTAGATGAGTAAGTTTCTCTCTGGAAGACCTACATTTCTTATTCTTCCTTCCTAATTTATTTAATATTTTGTGTAGAACATAAAAAATTAATAGCAGTACTCTTGAAATTACACATCTGTAAAGACCACCGCAATAAAGTCTGTTTCAGACAGGGAAAAAATATCTAGAAACACAAAGGCTCACTTGAATAAGCA
>NW_006176830.1:0-324 GCF_000334495.1 Tupaia belangeri chinensis | reverse complement strand
AGCCATGTGGGATCCAGCGACTTTAAACACTGTGCCACCGGCTAGCCCATCATAGAGTATGTTACCTTTTCTAACCTATTGTAATGCATTTTCAAACCTTCAAGATAGGGATCCTTATAATATTTTCTTTAATTGCCAGAGGGCAAGCGCACTTGCCGGAGAGAATCAGAGAGACAGAGAGAGAGAAAGGGAGGAGGCACCCCTCTGTAGTCACGCTGCACTCTCTTCTCATGTCTCAGTGCTGTCAGGGTTTGGGGCACGCGTGTACACGTGAGAGAGAAAGACAGAAGTAATCCTCGACAGGGTACCAACCATGTTGTGATC
>NW_006176829.1:0-324 GCF_000334495.1 Tupaia belangeri chinensis | reverse complement strand
ACAAAGTGAGACAGATCTTATACCCACTTGCAAATTTCACTGACTAGTGTTACATGACCCCAACCTAACTACAGAAGAGACTAGAAGACGTACATAAGCTCATGGAACACTGGCGAACATCACTGCTTCATGAAAGACATATCATTTAAAGTACAGTAAAATGCTCACTAGTAGGTTGTTCTCTAACATGTCTATATACTTTCCTCCAAGTTATATGCCTACTAAGATTCTTCCCATTTAAAAAATATTTTTAAAGATGTATTGGTTATTTTAAGTAAATTATCAGAGATTACTTAATAAAATTTAGGTGCAAAAACAATGTTT
>NW_006176828.1:0-324 GCF_000334495.1 Tupaia belangeri chinensis | reverse complement strand
CATCATGCCACCTTCTGGCCCCAAAGCAAATAATCTTGTATTCCTGCTTTACATATGAGAAAGTGGGCATAGAAAGTTGGAACTTGTACAAGGTTAAATACAGCTATCAGGTAAAAACTAGGCACTCCAGCTCTGCAGCCTGTGCTTTGAACTGCTGAGCAGTGCTAGAGTTAAGCAGAAATGAACAATGTGAGCCCAAAGCCATTGATACTCTAAGGTCATATTTGAGAATTTGATCTCTGATATTCCTCAGTAACTATTTTCAGTGAAAAAAAAACAACGTATCTTTTTGATACATGTTTCATAAATTGAATATTAAAAAAA
>NW_006176827.1:0-324 GCF_000334495.1 Tupaia belangeri chinensis | reverse complement strand
ATAGAATTTTGATATTTCAGGTGATCCAAGGTAAAGTTGGAGTTAAGAAAAAGAGGCTCCATCAATGTGGTGTTGGTTGGACATTATAGCTGGAACCCACAGAACACTATTCAGCAGACTCCACTGAAGCAAATTCTAACCAACACTACAATGATGGAGCTTGAATAGTACTTCTCATATTTTAATGTCATATGAATCACCTGAGGATCTTTTTAATGCAAATTTTGATTCTATATAGATCTGGGGTGGGCCTAAGAACTCCTATTTCTAGCAAGCTCCAGGGGATTCTGGTCTACAGAATATACTAGCAATGGCCAGGACAGT
>NW_006176826.1:0-324 GCF_000334495.1 Tupaia belangeri chinensis | reverse complement strand
CCGGAGCCAGACCCACCCACGACGATGGATCACATGGCCAGCATCCCCGGGCGAGGAGAAAGAGCTAGCATTCAGCTTCCTCCAGGAGAGGAGCCTAAAGTGGAGGACTCACCACATGTTCTGAGAGGCGAAGGGGGGACCCAGCCACTTTTCTTCTCTTACTGCCTTGATACCCCAATAAAACAATACTGCCTCGACTTCCTCAAGTAACACATATGAGCAAGAGGGGCGACTCAAGGGAGTCGCGCTGAGAAAAAGAGTGACACCACCTCTGGGACCCCAGCATCTGAAAAGTGACCCAGATTACTCCAGGGACACTCAAAA
>NW_006176825.1:0-324 GCF_000334495.1 Tupaia belangeri chinensis | reverse complement strand
TTCTGGGCCAGCCCTATAATGCAGTGGTTAAGAGTTGGGAACTGGATTCCACATGACTGATGGCAGTTTGAATCCCAGCTCTGTTATCTAGGAAAACCATGAGGTACATGTATGTACATGCACAAATTCCTGATGGATTAGGAGAATAGAGGAGAAAAGAGTGTAATGTGACTACCCCATTTGGGGTGCTCTCTCACTCTTTCTCTCACTCTTGCTCTCTGGTGGGTGCACGCACTCTTTGACATTAAAAAGAGAGAGCCAGATTGCAGCATGGCTATCTCCGGGGCAGGAGCAGGGGAGGAGGGGGCGGGATTTCTTACTCTC
>NW_006176824.1:0-324 GCF_000334495.1 Tupaia belangeri chinensis | reverse complement strand
GTGGGAGTCCAGTGCCAAACCACCATACCACCTGCTGGCCCCAGGATTCATTTCTTAAAGAACAAGATTCTCAGGGAGGAAACAGAGGCCCACAGGTACATTTACTTATATACAAAACGCATGTGGTCATATATTGATGCAGGGTGTTCATGGATCCGAGAATTAAGTTCAATGTTATTTGGGAACAGTAAGGGCAAAAATAAAGGTAGAAAAGGTAGAAATAGACATGATAAACAAGAAAGTATTTACATTTTAATTTTCCAGCTCCATAAACTCTTTTTTTTTTAATTGCCAGACGATGTGTATGCTTACAGGGGTGGGGGG
>NW_006176823.1:0-324 GCF_000334495.1 Tupaia belangeri chinensis | reverse complement strand
TGGTAGGGCATGGTTAAAGGTTTGTTGTTGTTGTTGTTGTTTTCTTTTTTAAACAGGAAAAAGGAGAGAAAAAAATGATGTGATATAACAAAGAGCACAAAATTGTATTGGCTTGTCCTGTTTTACTTTCTTCCAATTTCCCTGAAAAGAAAAACGGTCATGGAAACAGAAGAGAAACAGGGTTATACCAGGTAGAAACCCTTGGGCAATGAACATGTGGAGTAGTAGGACAATATAAAACCACAGAAGTGATTCTTACAAAGACAATGGAAAACATAACGTTCCTTACTTGTGAAAGAACATCCCTCCTCCAATTTTTTTTTT
>NW_006176822.1:0-324 GCF_000334495.1 Tupaia belangeri chinensis | reverse complement strand
TTTTTTTTTTTTTTTTTTTGGCTACCAGCACTTTAGCTTTTGGTAATCTTTCCATTTCCTTCACCAAGATCTCGGCTCTGAACAGATGTGACATGGAAGAGGTAAGCTTGTTTGCGTGGAGGTAAAGAGGTAAGTTCAGAGGACTGGCAGAGTGCCTGAGTGGGGTGTCCTGAAGGGACAGAAACATAAGGCTATAGAGAAATTAGAGTAGAAAAGAATGCAAAAGGGGAGAAGGAAAAGAACGAGAAGGTACAGTAAATCCAATGTGGGCAACTTTGCATTATGGGTTGCTGTCACCAAATATAAAAGACAAAAGAGACTCAC
>NW_006176821.1:0-324 GCF_000334495.1 Tupaia belangeri chinensis | reverse complement strand
CTAAATAACAATTTAACCTAAAGAAATGTGAGGGGTTCAGTGGTTGAGAAATTAACATATCTTGAAAAATGTTGGGAACATTAGCTTCAGTTACTTTGTGAAAATACTTTTGGTCTTGTTTAATATTAGACCTATAATCATGTGATTTGTTTTCTATAATGTGCTATTTGAGTTCCACTAATTATTATGACAATTTTTATTATTGTGCTTTCATCGTTGTATAATGCCTACAGACACATTGAGAAGCAATGTGGTTTCATATCCCGTTTCTCATTGGAGTTAAAGGAAACTATGATAAGAAATGAAACCATTAGAGCAGATCAC
>NW_006176820.1:0-324 GCF_000334495.1 Tupaia belangeri chinensis | reverse complement strand
GATTGTATAAGGCACATGTGCATCTCTCATACCCTAATCCACAAGGATAAAGGACGTTAATATTGAAGACTATTATCTTTCAGACCCGTGCTGAATGTGTACTATACATTATTTAATAATCATGACAACTCTGTACAGTGAGTATTTTTATCTTGACTTTTCATTTTTGTAAATTAAGAAATGCTTTCTTCTCATTCTTCTTATAATCACTATGTAAAATGTTCAAAACCCAAGGTGATTTTACCTTAATCTACCACTTCTTTCCTTTTTTAAAATTTAACTTTATTTTTTAATCCAGAGAGGGACAGAATGAGAGAGAGAGAG
>NW_006176819.1:0-324 GCF_000334495.1 Tupaia belangeri chinensis | reverse complement strand
ATATATATATATAGGCCACTAAAGTTGGGAGCAATTTGTTACGCAGCAATACTAACCAATACAGCAGGTCTCGATTTCTTTTTTTGTTTGTTTTTCTTTCCACTCTCTCCCTAGATGAAATCATCCAGTACTATGGCTTTAAATACCAGGTATAGGCTGAGGACTCCCAAATCTCTATTTCCGAGTTCTGGCCTCTCCTTTGAGGGTCAGACTACAACATCTAATGGGTTAGGTGGCATCCTTTCTTGAGTGTCTCCAAGGCATCTCAAACTTACTGTGTCCCAAACTGAACTCTTGGTTTCCCCATGCCCATACTAGGAAATG
>NW_006176818.1:0-324 GCF_000334495.1 Tupaia belangeri chinensis | reverse complement strand
TCTCCAAAAAATAAATAAACAAACAAGTAAAGTAGGGCTGAGTTTATGGTGTAATGATGACATCACCAGACTCCTACATGAGTGACTGTCGCTCATGCCCTTGGCAAGGCAGCTTGTACGTGAGTGTGTGAGTGGATGTTCAAAATCCTGAGAGGAGAAAAAAGAGAAGAGATGTGAGGTGCCCCATCCTCTCTGGGTAGTAATTTCTTTCTGTCTCTCTGTATGGTGAGCGCACACACTATATAGCAAAACCCTCTTTAAAAAAAGTAATAAATAAAGTGAAAAAGGATATAAATATTCCAAATATAAAAAGGTTAATGGGCA
>NW_006176817.1:0-324 GCF_000334495.1 Tupaia belangeri chinensis | reverse complement strand
AGAGGGTGGATGGTCATCTCCATTCCAAATTTAGTTCAGATGTTGAGGCTGATGGTGCCAGCACCCCCACGAGAGAGTGATGAGATGGATTACCCTCACAGTGAGGTAGAAGTGCAGCTCCCAAACATGACCCCAAATTGCTCAAGATCATGAACCCAGCACTGGGGGCTGAGTTTTTATCATGGGTAGGAAGTGGGGCTGGGCTGAGAGTGTCTGTGCTGTGGCCAGAGCTTGTGCCAGTGCCCAGCAGGGCACGTGGGCCTTCTCAGCTTGCCCAGACGTGAGGCAGAAGGGGAAGGAGGGTGGGGTTTAAAAGCTGTCAAC
>NW_006176816.1:0-324 GCF_000334495.1 Tupaia belangeri chinensis | reverse complement strand
AATGCATGTATGTATGATATGTAAGTTATACCTTAGTAATGCTGTTTACAGCTGTCATTATTTAGCCCACCCTCAGCGGCACAGGCAATAGGGCACCTCTCTGCAATGATGGAGATGTATAGAAGATTGTGGTTCAGATCCCAGATCAACCTGAAAGTGCACATGTGTTCACTCATTACCCTGACTGGTCAGAGGGCTGGGGAGGAGGAGAAGATCACAGTGTTAAGACCTTACCCAAGCTACCCGGTTCTCTCGTTCTCCCTCTCTCTCCCACATCTTTCAAGAAATCATTTTTTTCTTTAGAGAGAAATTTTTGCTATAGGA
>NW_006176815.1:0-324 GCF_000334495.1 Tupaia belangeri chinensis | reverse complement strand
AATCTGTATATGAGATGACAAATATTGTGGTTTCTCCCTTTGGCTGTCATGAATAATGTTGTAAGGAACACGTGTGTACAAGTTTATGTGTGCATGTGTGTTTCCATTTCTCTTGAGTGGACAGCTAGCATTAAAATGGTTGGGTCATGTGGTTACAGTACGTTTAACTTTGTGAGAAACTTCCAGACAGTGTTCCAAAATGACTGTACCATTTTACACGCCCACGAGGAATGATGAGGGTTTCAGTTTATCTTCTCCAATATGTACCATTATGTCTTTTTTTTTTTAATGGTTTTTTGCCATAGGACACATGTGCTCATCAGA
>NW_006176814.1:0-324 GCF_000334495.1 Tupaia belangeri chinensis | reverse complement strand
CCATTATGCCATCTTCTGGTCCCCATTCCCTTTATTTCTATCTTCAAAGTTATATAATTTTAATATTCAGAATAGATAAAGAACTTTTAGAACTCAACAATGACAACAAAACCCAGATAACCCAATTAAGAAATGGGCAAAGGGCTTAAATAAATATTTCTTTCAAGATGATATACAAATGGCCAATATACACATAAAAAGATGTTCAACCTTGTTGTCATTAGACACATACAAATAAAAAAAAAACATGAGAAGTCACTTCATACATACTCGAGTGACAGCTATCAAAAATATGGACCGGGAACCAGCAGTTAGCGTAATGGC
>NW_006176813.1:0-324 GCF_000334495.1 Tupaia belangeri chinensis | reverse complement strand
AAAAAAATAATAAAGTAGACCAATAAGGGGCAGTGGGCTGGACCAGGGATCAGGAGCTTAGTCAGCCTCTCGTGGCCGACCTCCACCCAGGCGGCAGGCCCCCCCGGCTTGTCAGCTGATCCTGTTCTGCAGAGGCGGACATAGGGGCCAGATGGGCGTGGGAGAAGCAGCTGCTGGGGACGCCAGGGCGTGGGCGTCATGACAGGGGGAGGGTAGGAGTTACCAGCTGTACTTGTGTCTGGGGCTGGGGCAGCGTGCAAAGGTGTGTCCTCACCCATGTGGGGAGCAGGAGGGCACTCGGCGTGTGGGGACAGCATATGGAGA
>NW_006176812.1:0-324 GCF_000334495.1 Tupaia belangeri chinensis | reverse complement strand
CAGTAGATAATCTTAATAACAATGTAAACATAGGAAACCTAAACTTTTATCTCCTATTCCGCCTTGAAACCACAGATGCCAAAAATGGGCAAGCATTTTTGAATATAGCTAGCTGAAACATATTCACTTATATATACAGTCAATTCTTTGTAATTTGTGGAATCAATGTTCTTTAAAGTTGCTACAAATACTGAATTAGCAAATACTAAACCACTGCTCCTAAGAGAAATACAGGTTTAGACACAAACATATGGCCTTACATTTTTCACCACATTCAGGTGAATCAATCAATATAGAGCCTTGTTTCATGTGTGTGTCTATTTA
>NW_006176811.1:0-324 GCF_000334495.1 Tupaia belangeri chinensis | reverse complement strand
TTTATACACTAAGTTCCATTTTAGTGCTAAATCTTAGTTTTCACTGTGAAAATAAGCTTCATTTCTTCTAAAGTTATATATAGGTATTGAAAGATCCTTTTATATTGAATCACCCTGACGTCTTTCGCTACTTTAACTCTCACAGCTATCACTTGAGCCCGAGACTTTTGTCCAGGAGGGACAGGAAAAGCACATTATGACACATATTAGTATATGTTCTAGTACTGCAAATATTTTGTATTAATTATAAAAAATAAGGCTGGCCCAGTACCCAATTTGCTGAGGAAACCAGATCTCACATGGATGACTACAGTTTAAGGCCTA
>NW_006176810.1:0-324 GCF_000334495.1 Tupaia belangeri chinensis | reverse complement strand
CCAAATCTAATGGACCACACAGCCCGGCCCAATTTTGATTTTCTTCACACTAATGTGGATTAACATTTTGTAGAACTAATGTTCTGTTGAACACGTCTTGGGAAATGCTGATCTAGTCTAAAGCTTACATTTAATTGGGGAGTCAGTCAAAGCCCAGAGAGGTTAAGTGCTCAGCCTATCGTCACTAAGAAGCAGGGTGAGACTGGCACCTGCTTTTCACATCACTCAGTGTAAGGTCCCTCATTTCTCATTCACCTTATAACACAGAATTTTATATATATATATATATATATAAAGGACCAGCAATTAGTGTAATGGCTATGT
>NW_006176809.1:0-324 GCF_000334495.1 Tupaia belangeri chinensis | reverse complement strand
ACCTCTGATGTTTAGTCAGAGAAGAAGGGGACTGCACTGTTCGTTATGGTAAAGGAATACATTGGCTTCAAATCCAAAAGTTTATCTTAAAAGGTTGTTTTTAGAACTAAGCTGCCTTGGCAGCATGCATTTTTGAGCCAAACATTTAAAGAATATTTTCCCTCCTAAATAAAAATCACCTCATCAGCCAGAGTGTCATTACAATTTTGAAATGTGCAATAAAGAATACCTGTGTTTTAGTTAATGTAGCATATGTAATTGCAAAATGATTTGAATGTCATGAAGAATATGAACATTTCCTGTGGAAATGCTTTAAGAACATGT
>NW_006176808.1:0-324 GCF_000334495.1 Tupaia belangeri chinensis | reverse complement strand
TATCTCTGCGGTGCCGTGCATGGACATTTAGAATTGCAATGTCTTCTCGATAGCTGGACTCTCTTATCATCATGAAATATTCTTCTCTGTCACTGCAATTTTCTTTGGGCTGAAGCCTACTTAATCTGCTATTGATAGAGTTATTCCTCCTTTATTTTGATTAATGTTTACATAATATATCCTTTATCATGCAATTTTTTAACTTACCTATATCATTATTTTAAAATTAATTTCTTATAGGTAGTATGTAGCTGGGTCATGTTTTCATAATTTACTTTGACAATCTCTTTTAATCTGTATATTTCAAACTTTTATTTATTTTTT
>NW_006176807.1:0-324 GCF_000334495.1 Tupaia belangeri chinensis | reverse complement strand
GGGGTCATAGAGTCAGATAATGAGAAAGAGTCCCTGCTTTTTACAGATGAGGAAACAGAGACATTGAAAGGTAAGTCATATGCTTAAGCATGGGCCTGATTAAAATCAAGGCTAGAAGGAGAATTCTTATTATCTAAAGTTCAAACTAGAGCTCTTTGCCCTACACCTATGGCTTCCTCTCCTTGCCTAGAATAAGCAACTTTGTCAAGAAAAAATCAGAAGTGAATGTCAGTACGAAACTAAGGTGGTGGTAGAAAGGAGGGTTGGATAGTTAGAACCTTCGTGAAAGGACAAGAAATCTCAGCACAGACAACAAATTGGCCT
>NW_006176806.1:0-324 GCF_000334495.1 Tupaia belangeri chinensis | reverse complement strand
AGGGGATATATATGTCACACACTTTTGTAATGTCTATTGAGCCACCTTTTTTTATTGTCTGTGATATTGAAAGTTCTTGGTTTCTTACACATAATCTCACTAGAAATGTCACAACTTTGAAAATGCCCTCCCTTTGGCAGATTAACCTTAATTTTTAGAATTTAAAAGTATTTGCCTCAGTAAAGATCATCCTTTGTGTTTATCAATTGCATTTTTGTCTGAATATATTTTAATAGTATAGTATTTTTAGAAACCTGAAGTTTTCCTTTAATTAAAATGCCAACATTAGATTAAGGATTATTACTATTATTATTATTATTATTA
>NW_006176805.1:0-324 GCF_000334495.1 Tupaia belangeri chinensis | reverse complement strand
ACTGCAGTCAGTCATTTGGGAGTCCAGCACTTAACCCCCACATCACCTGCTTTTTTTAGTTCCAACATGACACCATGAGTAGAAAATCCCATATTACTTTCTGATGTGCCGTGTACAGTGTACTTTGTTTCACTCACACAATTATTAAAAATATTGCCTTATACTCTCTTCAGGCCAAGTGTATAAGGTATACATAAAACAGAGATGAATTTCATGTTTGAACTTGGGTCTCATCCCCCAGACATCTCATTCCACATGTGCCAATATCCACAAATTTGAGAAAACCTGAGATCTGAAACACTTCTTGTCCCAAGCACTTCGGGC
>NW_006176804.1:0-324 GCF_000334495.1 Tupaia belangeri chinensis | reverse complement strand
ATGCAAAAATGCATCATGACTTTTTCAATAGCCCAATAGCAATGTCTGGGCTCCATCTGGGAACAATGAAGTTCGAATCTCAAAGATCTCTGATCCAACAACATCAAGACCATCCAAGAGCTTGTTGGATATGTAGAATCTCGGCCCTAGTCCAGACCTTCTGTCTCAAAAATAGCCTTTTAAATAATGTCCCCAGGTGATTTGCCCACACTTTCAAGTCTGAGAGACATTGACCGTCTTTTGCCTGTTTGATGTAGTGTTAACTAAATAGGCTTATGTGTGCTCTCCTGGCACAGGTAAGTTCTCAGTCAGTGGTAGCTTTTA
>NW_006176803.1:0-324 GCF_000334495.1 Tupaia belangeri chinensis | reverse complement strand
GATGCGTGGAAGGCTTGGAGAGGAAGGAGGGAGGAGGGCCGGTGGGGCTCTCCCCACGGGGCTGCCTTGGAGCTTGGCCGCGGGACGGCTCCTGCACCAGCAGTGGCCCGCTCTCGGGCCTCCAGACCGGGCCTGGTGGAGCCCTCGGTCAGCTGCCCTGGGCGTCGGCCTGGCTGGCTGCAGACCTTGGGACCTCTCAGCTTCCACACTGCGGGACCCAGTTCTCTGTAACAGACCCGGCCCCGCCTCGCCCTCTCCCCTACCAGGCTCACACACACACCACCCCTCCAGGAGCGCTCCCCTGCGCGCTCCCCTGCGCGCTCC
>NW_006176802.1:0-324 GCF_000334495.1 Tupaia belangeri chinensis | reverse complement strand
GTGAGGTGACTGACTTCAACGTCTCCAAGGCAGGCCAAGCTCTCTTGAGTTAACTTTGACCACTAGAAAGTCCTAGTTTCAGCATAAGCGTCTGTGGGAACAAACCATGCAAATCCTACTTTGCAAAAGGGAAGAGTTAAGAATTTATATTGGCCACGGCAATGACATTTATCTTAGCATTTATTATCTGCATTCAACTATGTGTCTAACTTAATCATTACCCTTCTGAAGGTGTTAACATTCAGCACCTGTTTTCCTGCGGAGGGAATGAGGGTAAATACTACAGCTTAAGCGATCATCAGTTAGCATAATGGCTATGTCGCT
>NW_006176801.1:0-324 GCF_000334495.1 Tupaia belangeri chinensis | reverse complement strand
ATGTTGTTGTTACTAAATTGCAACGATCCCAATTTTGTGTGCAAAGCAGTACGTGATAATCTTTGTACAACTGTATGTCTACTTGACATAACAACAACAAAAATGCTCTGCCCTAGAGAAGTTTAAATGCATTCAGCAATTTCTTTGCAAGAATTCTGAGAAGCATAAGAGACATCTTTGTATTCAGTAATAGATTTCAAAAGTTGTCCTTGCAACTATTAAGTTCTGTTATCAATAAAACTTTAAAAATTACCAGGGCAAACAAAAGAGCAATAATTGCAAAAATAACTGAGCACTTCATGTGAATAAAAGTGTTTTTTTTTT
>NW_006176800.1:0-324 GCF_000334495.1 Tupaia belangeri chinensis | reverse complement strand
GTGCGAGAGAGAAGTGAGTTAAAGATAAAACACTTTTTTCCTAATAACTTTTCAACTATCCTAATACCATGTGTTGAATAGCCCTTCTCTCCTTCGCTGACTTGTTACTTGTATAATTAAACGAACAGTAGATTGACCATGCTGGGAGACAGGCAGAGGGAAGTGTTCAGGATCCTAGGAGGAGCTCTTGCTTCTGCTGTACCAGCAGACCTCCTGGGGTGCTCTTGTTCCTTCCCCGGCCATGCATTTACAGCTTGCTCTGCAGATACCAAGAAATACTCACAGGGATGACCTCCCTATGAGAACATGCCTCTCGCAAAGGAC
>NW_006176799.1:0-324 GCF_000334495.1 Tupaia belangeri chinensis | reverse complement strand
TTGGGTAGATGGGACAAGCACTACTGTTTGCCTACTTTACGTCAACATGTCACTTCTTGTTTACAACTCTAACTTCATTTCGTTCAAATAAGCAGTTTGCCCAGTTTTCCTTGTGGGAAAAATTCATCACCAGGTTTAAGTAGTTGAAAGTATGTGCTAAGAGACTGCATTCAAATTTCCAACTCAACATCGCTGCTCAAAAAGGCTTTCACAATCATCCTATATATGATTAGACCCCCCTACTGCTAATTTCTTCTCATAGCATTGGTTACAACTTCTAATTACTGGTTTGCCAGAAAAGTCATGATGTGCTTTTCTATGCAA
>NW_006176798.1:0-324 GCF_000334495.1 Tupaia belangeri chinensis | reverse complement strand
CTATGAGTGAGAGAAATGAGGAGATACAGAGAGAATGAGAGTGTCTACAAATAGGATCTTGAATTAGGCATTGTACCGTAACCTAAGTCAGCCCAAGGTCATGGGCACGTGTATGGATGGCATACTAACACAGGTGCCTAGACATGATCTCAAAACCTTCCCATGGGGGCCATCCTCACAGAATTTATACCACTATGCTACCACACAGCCCCTTAAAAGTATTGATCAAAGATTTTGATTATTTTCTAAAAAGTGAGTCTTTATATCAGAATAATCAGAAATAATACTTATATATGTTATGAATCTTTAAACCAGCTATTAGTT
>NW_006176797.1:0-324 GCF_000334495.1 Tupaia belangeri chinensis | reverse complement strand
TCCGTCAATCACAGAAAGCGGACCTTAAGACTGTGCAGCCTACCATCCAGCTATAACCAATCTAATTATTACTCTACCTCATTCCCTACTTTTCATTTTTGTCCATGGCTTTCCCTTTCCAGAACTTAAATACAGGTGACCACAAGGATACTCAGAGTTGCTTGGAAACCATTCTGGTAAACTGCCTGATTTGAATCGCCCTTTGTTCAAATAAATATCTGTTAAAATTCTGGCTTGTCTAAAATTTCACTTTTATAGCTTGGCATCAGATGTGGGGTCTGAAGTAAAGCTCCTGGGACCCCAAGAACACCAGGCTACCAGGCA
>NW_006176796.1:0-324 GCF_000334495.1 Tupaia belangeri chinensis | reverse complement strand
GCAGCTGGACCCACACGGAAAGGTCCTGGGTTCCTGTGAGTGTGGATGGGAACCCATTTGGGGGTGCTCCCCCAGACAAAAGAAAGAAACAAAAAGAACAAAGATAAAACCAAAAGAAAAATCATTTTGGAGCATGTCATCAAAATAAAGTCTCTCGAGTGCCTTCTCTTGGGTGTAAGTGGGTCCCATTTTGGAGGGAAGAAGAAGAAACTAGACCTTTAGAGTTTTGAGAGACCTAAAAGTGCCTTCTTGTGGTGGATGTGGGTGTGTGGGTGCTGACCGTGTAGGTGTTGGTGCAGTGTGGGTGTTCATTGATGTGGGAGT
>NW_006176795.1:0-324 GCF_000334495.1 Tupaia belangeri chinensis | reverse complement strand
AATACTTAACTGAGATAATTTTGTGATCTTTGAAATTACACATACCTTATACTTTTTTAGTAGACAGCAATAATATAAGTTAAAAAAAATTTAGAATAAAAATGTCTCACTATCAGCTAGTCTTATTATTTTCCTCCCTTTCGTGGTAGACCACATCACTATATTTGGTGAGAGGAAAAAATATCTTATCTCTCTTATAACATTTTCTGAATTATGTTTAGCTACAAAGATTTCAAAAGGGTGCATAATTTCTCTTTTGTTAATTGATCTGTATGTCCCTAAGTAAAAAGTGTATAATAATAATAATTCAAAAGAATTTTAAGA
>NW_006176794.1:0-324 GCF_000334495.1 Tupaia belangeri chinensis | reverse complement strand
GCACTGTGGCCATCCCGGCCCTGTGGTGCTCCATCCTGACCAGGCCAAGGATTCCTGGCGGCCGGTAGGACCTGGCTTCTCTCCTCTCTTTCCGCCCTCTGGGAGTGTACAGGAAAGTGTCAACTTTACCTGGCAAGTCACCCGGCTGGCTGCTTCAAAGTGGCTTCAAACCTGGCCCTAGGAGTGAGGCCGGGACTCTGGAGCCAGCAGTGTCCAGAGGGGAAGGGTGCTCTCTGGTTACCCTCCCAAGATGGGGCCGCCCTGGGAGTCACGTACCGGGCTGGGTGGTCGGTGGGATGGCTGGGGTGGGCGTGGGGGCCGGGG
>NW_006176793.1:0-324 GCF_000334495.1 Tupaia belangeri chinensis | reverse complement strand
CCTATGGCAAAAATCTCTCTTTAAAAAAATTTTTGACAACTCTATAGTGAGCCTAATGCTGGTCACCAGTTTGTGAGCCTAACTGGTGTGAAATGTTGTAGTCTTTGTTATAATACAGCATAGTCACAGATGGTTATAGGTTATATAGAGATATGTGGAAATTTATCATCTTTGTCTTCAAGTGGCTTATAATTCAAAATATTTATTGATGAAAAGAAACTTTATATTACTACACAGAAAAAATTTTATGAAAACCTAGTAAGATTAAAATGAAATGAAAGGAATGTTAACTATGCATATTTTGTTTTATGACAAATAATAAAA
>NW_006176792.1:0-324 GCF_000334495.1 Tupaia belangeri chinensis | reverse complement strand
CCCTGCTGGCCCCTTCACAAGATTCCTTCAGATTGGCCCACACAGCTCCCTCTCCTGGTGCTCCCCATTCCTTTGTGCACTTCTTCCATCCGCCGTTTCTCTCCCCCAGAGGGCGCTCCTCCGCATTTCTCACAGTGTGGGTCATCTGGTGATGCATTCGGCCAGATTTGTACATCTGAGGACCTCTTTTTTGAAGAAAGTTCTCTATTTATTAAGGACAATGTCATTAGGTATAGAATTCTAGAGTGACTTTATTTTCTTTTACTACCTTAATGTTGCTCCGCTGCTTCCTCACCAGCAGTTTCTGGTAAGAAGTCTCTTGCC
>NW_006176791.1:0-324 GCF_000334495.1 Tupaia belangeri chinensis | reverse complement strand
GATCTGTTATTTCTGGGCAGAACCAGATGGCCTACTTTGAGATGTTCAGCCCGTAACAGCCTGAAACTTCGCAGTGTTGTGACAGCTTAGATTATGAATCTTGTGGTCCAAGAAATGACACGACTATGCACTGATTATAAATTTGCTGTTGAAAAGCCCTTCGCACTGAATATTTAAAAAAGCTCGATGTTAGGGAGATAGGGAGGGTTAAGTGAAATCCAGATACACTATAAAACAACTAAATGCTATGCCCCTCTTTTACCCTTCTTTAGGCGTAAGAGGTCCTGAGAGAGCTCAGAAAGCTAGTTGGGTGTGGTCTGCCGA
>NW_006176790.1:0-324 GCF_000334495.1 Tupaia belangeri chinensis | reverse complement strand
TGGTAGCAAACTGAACTTCAGTGCTGGAAGCTACGCGACTGACCACAGGTTTAGATTCCCAGGTTGGCCTGAAAACATGTCGGTGCACGTACATCTGCCCCAAATCCTGAGGAGCCGAAGGGCTGAGGAAAGGGGGTTGCAATATGATGAGACTCTGTCATGAGTGATTCTTCATCCCAGGCATGTGTATGTGCTATCATGAATAAAATAACTAAACTTAAAAATTGAAAAAAAAGGTGCAAAAATGGAATTAAAATATATGGTTTTTTGGTGCAAAAAAAATTGAAATCCATGGATAGAGGTTTTCATAACATGCATTTTCCA
>NW_006176789.1:0-324 GCF_000334495.1 Tupaia belangeri chinensis | reverse complement strand
GTGGCACCTGACACACACTAGGAGCTCAGTAAACTTTGACTTAATAGGTGAATTGGTTAGCTAATTAAGTAATAATTAATAGCTCTTTTGTCTCTTTGCCCAATTATATTTAGTGGGACTCTGTTCCTCTAAGACTCTACCTGCAAGATAGCAGGAGCCCTCGCATTCCTGAGGCTTGCCCTGGAGTGCCTGGACCTAGCCCAGTGACTGATTTACCTTCATCTCTTCCTAACTCCCCCTCTTCCTGATTGTTACAAACTCCTTTCTGTTGTACAGTTTTTTCCCAGTATAATTTTAGATCCATGTTTCTTTGGACTTCCAACA
>NW_006176788.1:0-324 GCF_000334495.1 Tupaia belangeri chinensis | reverse complement strand
TAACTGTAGTTGGCAATCTAGCCTAGTTTACCCAGAATCATTTGTTCTTTTTGTTTTGGTGTCCTTCATTTCTTGTTACGGATTTTTAAGTTATTTTAATCAAAATACGACTCTAGATATTTTGCTTTAAACATGCCAGGGTGAGCCTGGAAAACCTTTACCTTGTGGGAGACTTTTGCAATGGAGAAACTTCTCAAGGAACTTGCAGAAGCAACAGCTGCTTCTCTTTTTCTGATGACTTCTATGAAGGACCTAAGTGAATCCTCCCTTTCCAAGAGCCCTTGGCTCTGCATGGGCAGTAGTTAGGGAGCGACCCTCTCCTGT
>NW_006176787.1:0-324 GCF_000334495.1 Tupaia belangeri chinensis | reverse complement strand
TATGTGAGATCCAGTTGCCTTAACTACCATGTTACCAGCTGGCCCCAGGGTGACTTTAAAGGCAAAAGCTGTGAGTGAGAGGGGGAGTAACAAGGAGTTTGATACAGGAGTGATGGGCTGACTTCTGGGGTCACTTTGCTTAATCTTAAGTGAAGGGTGGACCGTCTGGAAGGTAACGGAGGATGGACTTAGGCAATAGGACGTTTGTGGAACAGCAATGCCCAGCGGTCTAGGCGGCATCTTGCAACGCCGCGGGTGCACACCCCACTAAAGCCACAATGTGCACGCTTCCCTTAGAGCACTGGCCCAGGCATTTCCTGCGAG
>NW_006176786.1:0-324 GCF_000334495.1 Tupaia belangeri chinensis | reverse complement strand
CTATGAAAGACAGGCATTGTATGTCCCCAGTCTATATGGAATGTTTGCACACTCCAGAAGGAACTGAAAGACTGGACGGTGTAATCGCAGGGAGGGCAACTGTAGATGCTCGAGACGGTGTAGGGGGTGGTGGGTAATAGGGAGTGGGAGGGAATGGGGAAAAAACAAATAGCACATTTACTGGACACAAAAGTGAAAAGTTATCTGCTGCTGAGAACGTATGTGGTAATGTCTTTGACTTAACTAGTGTGCGTTGTATTCCTGCCCGGATAAACCACGCTGTACTCTGTGAAGATGTATTAGTGATCAAATATAAATTAAACA
>NW_006176785.1:0-324 GCF_000334495.1 Tupaia belangeri chinensis | reverse complement strand
TTATGGTTAGATTTAGGGTCAGGGCAAGGGTGAGGGGTGAGGGTTAGGGTTAGTTTTCAGGTTCAGTTCATTCAACTGTGAAGGGCATTTGGGTAGGTTTTATTTTTGACTAGTTATATAATTTTATAATTTACTAAAACTTCCATCATTACTAATTCTCAATAATTTTATTGATTGAAATTAGATTACTTCTTTGCTTTTATAAATAGTCACCTTGTACAGTAGTTTCAAAAATGTTGAAGTATCAATAAATCACAAATCATATCCTCACATGATAGTATAGAAATCAGGAAAGAACAAAATAGCTTCTTTTATGCCTTTTTT
>NW_006176784.1:0-324 GCF_000334495.1 Tupaia belangeri chinensis | reverse complement strand
AGTCTGGTGCCTTAACCACCATGCCACCTGCAGTCCTGTGAGCCCCCCAGGTGGGGGCCTCCAGGATGACTGGCAGGGTGTTCAGGCCAGAGAGGGCTAGCATTGCTCAGGCTCCAGGCAAAACAAAGGAACCTCCAGGGCCAAATGGGAACCCATCCTTTTCTGACACAGGCCAAGGGACACCTCTAGTTGTAAGCCAAGACCAGCCTGTGATGGAAATTGGAAGACCAAGCCATATGGGAGCATTTGGTGAAGGAGGAGGGCATCTGTTCCCCATAAGAAATGCAAATGATGTGTAATTGCACCTTCAGAGGGCCCTGTTCC
>NW_006176783.1:0-324 GCF_000334495.1 Tupaia belangeri chinensis | reverse complement strand
CTTTGACTTCGGCGATGATGCTGTCCAGGTCGAGGTTACGGTTGTTGTCCATGGAGAGGACGACGGAAGTGTCTGAGATGTGGGTTTGCATCTGAGACAGTTCCTGCGGAATGAAGATCATAAGACCTTCTTAGCCTGTGACGTCATCAGAAGTGTCCAACACCAAGAATATTCCACCCCCTGCAGAACCCCATCCGAGCGAAGAGAAGCGAGTGGAGATGCTTACTGCGTCATAGATGGTTCTCAGGAAATTGATCTCATCTGTGAGAGAATCTGCCTTGGCTTGCAGTTCAACCTTGTTCATGTAGGCAGCATCCACATCCT
>NW_006176782.1:0-324 GCF_000334495.1 Tupaia belangeri chinensis | reverse complement strand
AAGAAGGTAATTTGTGGAAGTAAAGGCACATGGAACAATTTTTATGCTTCAATTTAAAATCTAAACTTTCATAAATGTGTGTATACACTTGTGACCATCTAAGGAACATGATGAAATAAAAAGGGTTAAGGCCCAAAAGAAAAACTGAAAAGCTAAAACAGTAAGAGTAGTAAATAACTAGAGATAAAAAGTGTAAGATAACTTGCCTTGCCTTTCTTTAGAAAAAATTTTTGAAAAACCGATGCGGGAAAGATAGAAATCACTTAATAAAGTTGGAAAGGGCATAACAATTTGTTTCACTACACATTGGCTAAAGAAAAAAAA
>NW_006176781.1:0-324 GCF_000334495.1 Tupaia belangeri chinensis | reverse complement strand
CCATGGTTCAAATCCCAGCCCTAGAAGCTTGCCAAGCGCGTGTGTGCATGCCCAGCGTCCTGACGGCATGAAGAAATGGGGGAAAAGGAACCGTAGCATGACCACATCCCACGGGGGAAGGGGGGTTCTCTCTTTCATGTACATGTACCCTCTGGCATTCAAAAAGGAAGACAAAGGTGACAGCCCAGCTGTGTGGTACAGTAATAGCACAAGCACTCCATAAGCCTGAAGCCATAGGACTCACCAAGACTCGGATCCCATGGTCAGCCTGAAAACATGTCAGGCATGTGAATGGGCACCCAGAATCCTGAGAAGCTAAAGGGC
>NW_006176780.1:0-324 GCF_000334495.1 Tupaia belangeri chinensis | reverse complement strand
AAAAAAGGCAACGACATCAGCATAATTACTGTTTTGTTTTTCTTTTTGCTGTTGGCTTGTGGTTTTCTTTACAACAATGGGCGGTATAACCAGCGTAACAATGATATCATATAGAAGGAATCCTGAAATTAGCAGTGTACAACTCAATTAATGGAGACTTCTTTCTGTCATTTTTTTCCCTGTAATTCTCTCCTTGATTCAACATACACACAAGAAAGTTTACACAATGCACACTGTGGTAGGCAGAAGTCTAAAGATGGCCTAGCCAAGATTCCTTTCCCCTGATTATCCACACACTAACCTGGAGGCATTTTATGGATGGAA
>NW_006176779.1:0-324 GCF_000334495.1 Tupaia belangeri chinensis | reverse complement strand
TGAACGAGAGAGAGACAAGCAGAGACAAGCACTCTCAACTAAGGCCTCTTTTCTTTTTAATGGTAACATAACATTTATCATTTTGGCCATTTTAAAGTGTTCAGCTTAGTGGCATTAATTATATTTATAGTACTGTGTAACCATTACCACTATCTACTCCAAAACTTTTCTTTTTGTCATCCTAAACAGAATCTCTGTACCCTTTAAGTAATAACTCATCATTTTTACCTCCCTCAGTCTCTGATAACCTCTATTTTTCTTTCTATGTATTTCCTATTCTAAACATTTCATGTAGTGGAATCATAAAATATTTATCCTTTTGTG
>NW_006176778.1:0-324 GCF_000334495.1 Tupaia belangeri chinensis | reverse complement strand
AAAAAAAAAAAAAAAAAAAAAGAATGTAGTCCAAGAAACAGCAGCATCACCTGGAAGCCTGTTAAAAATAGAGTCTCAGGTCCCATTCAGACCTGCTGAAATAGAATCTGCATTTAAACCTCCCAGCCAATTCACAGACACCAACGTTTGAGGAGCTCTGGTACACTGATTCCCCAGCCTGTCTGTACAACAAGAGCACCTGAAGAGCTTCAAAATTTTTTTTCCTTATTGTGTGTGTGAAAGGAAGGGGGTTGTTTTTTCGACAGGGCTTTACTACATCACTATCCTCCTGCCTCAACCTCTCAGCTGGAACTACAGGTCATG
>NW_006176777.1:0-324 GCF_000334495.1 Tupaia belangeri chinensis | reverse complement strand
TTAGGGGCAGCAGGTGGCATGGTGGTTAAGACTTGACCGTGGTTCAAGTCTCAGACGTGGCGACTTCTCTCTCTCTCTCCTTTTCTTGTCACATTAAATAATAATAATAATACTACCTACATACTTAAAAGTAAAAGGTATGTTTAGAGTTAACATCCAAGTGGATCTTATGACTGGAAACATCGTCTTCCTATTGTAACCTACAATTCAAAGGGACCAGAAACCTCCAAATTTTCACATTGAAAAGAACCATAGTTGTGGGCCAGCAGGGGGCATGGTGGTGAGGGCACTACACTCCCACATACTCACAACTGTTTGAGCCCC
>NW_006176776.1:0-324 GCF_000334495.1 Tupaia belangeri chinensis | reverse complement strand
AAAAAAAGCAAATCTACTATCCCTCTGCCTTTTCATTCATTTGAAGCTTTCAATGGATTGGATGATGTCCACACACACTGCTGACATTAGGTCCTCACACTCAGTCTACACATTCAAAGGCCGATCTCTTCTGGAAATACCACTAGAGACCCACTTGGAAATATTTTACCAGCTACCTGAGAATCTTTTAGATCACAAATTGATACATACAGTTAATCATCACACCTATCTTTGTTATGTAAGTTAAATTTTAGGATTCTGAGATTCCTCAGAGTTTTATTGTAGCAGCACAAGTATGGTCAACTTGTCACTCACAGTTCATTG
>NW_006176775.1:0-324 GCF_000334495.1 Tupaia belangeri chinensis | reverse complement strand
CAGACCTAATGAATTAGAAACTCTGGGTAAGTCTAGCACTCTGAGTTCATATTATCTATATTTGGTTTCCATGAAAAATTCAAAACATCGAAGTCTGTTTTTAGGCACTTGTAATGATTTGTAAAATTTGCACTTTCCTTAATCAGGCTACTGACTTCTAAACATAAATTTTCTTAAATATTAGATGTTACTTTGGGCTTTTCTGCTGTTGTATTTTGTTCTGTTAAAATCCACGAGAAATTTGATATATGAATTTATTGGAGAAATGTGATTTTCATGGAGGCAATGGTTAGACATTTTTAGAAAGAAGATTTTAGAGGTGAC
>NW_006176774.1:0-324 GCF_000334495.1 Tupaia belangeri chinensis | reverse complement strand
GGGAATTTCACTATTTTTACAACCACTATAGTGAGGTTCAGAAACTAAATGTTCTAAACTCATAAAGTTCAGAATTTAGCTACTATGTGCCTAGTTGTCTCTAGGCAGTGGATAAGGGCTGATCAGTAAAACAAGAGAGAAATGTAAAAGAAAAAGAGTAGGAAATAAAGGAAGGAAAAGCAAAGATAAAAGGAAGAAAAAAGAAAAAGAGGGGAAAAAGTAAAAATTATGTCACAGAATATGAATTTGGGTTAAAAATGGAAATTCACATGGAGCATAAGCAGCACATGAAGACCCAACCCAGACACAGGTGGAGGACCCTGG
>NW_006176773.1:0-324 GCF_000334495.1 Tupaia belangeri chinensis | reverse complement strand
AAAAAAAAAATATCTCTTTCAAAAAATACATCAACAAAATAACATAATCTTGTTTACATATTTTCAGTAAGAGGAATTATATGTGAGGTACTTTAATGTATTTACATAACCAGAGTTTAATAAGTGAAATCCAAATGTTAGGTATGTTGTTAGGAGAGGACTATTATAGAAAGCCAGAATACCAAAGGTTGAGAATCTAATGGGAATGATGAATAAGTAAATTATTATTATAAAATACAAAAATGATGCCAAAGTTGAGGGATACATGGAATAACACAGAATTTTAAATAATTCATTCTTAGCAAAGGAAGTGCAGATTGGTGC
>NW_006176772.1:0-324 GCF_000334495.1 Tupaia belangeri chinensis | reverse complement strand
TCAGCTCACACTGCAGACTGAGGAGGAGGGACATTGGTCCTACTCCTTGGGAAGCCCTGGGAGGAAGTACCTGCTGGGATAACACAGAGGGCCTTTTCAGGGGAGTCTGTCAGAAAGAGAGGACACAGTTGCTGGGTCCCCATCAGGGAGCCCAGGGTCAACCACAGGCACAGCATCTTTGGCTGAATTCTCCTGACTTAGCAGCTGTGTAGGAACTTCAAGGCAGTCCTGCAGTGCCCCCTTTTGGTCACAGCAACACACCTCTCCGTGGTCCAGAGTGCAAGTCCATGGGGACTCTGAAGTTTACCAGGCACTGGGAACCAA
>NW_006176771.1:0-324 GCF_000334495.1 Tupaia belangeri chinensis | reverse complement strand
TTCAGCTACAATATCACCTCCTCCAGGAGGCCTTCTGTGACTGCTTCTCACCCTTATGGGACACGCAGCTGTGGCCCAGGGCCACTCACCTGCTGCACGGGCTCGATGGTCAGCTCCATGTAGCGGCTGATTGCTGCCGTCGTCCTCAGTGACTTGCAGTGTGACAACGTGGTCAGAGGTACCCAGTCTGGATTCTTGCAAGAGGAGATGGGGAAACAGAAAGAGGAATTCTTAAAGTCTGAAGGCATCTTCCAAAACCAGTCCTATTTTATCCAAATGAACCCGCATGGTGTTGTGTGTTTTGTTGTGTTTTCACATGTTTCA
>NW_006176770.1:0-324 GCF_000334495.1 Tupaia belangeri chinensis | reverse complement strand
ATTAAATAAATAATTCTTTTAAAAATTTACTTAAATAGACCTTGAATTCTAGACTGCCCCAAACTGCTTTCCTTTCACAGACTGAATAAAAATTAAAATCCACCACAGACAAAGAAAGGACAACCATCATATTAAGGGAAAATATTGCAACATATATAGCAAGCGATGGGTTGATATTTATAATTTTTTTCAACAAATGAATACAAACAACAAAGATAGAGTTGGTGTTTCATACTTGCAGGTTATGCATCATGGATTCAAGCACATATTAAAAATATTCAGGGTCAGCAGGGATGGTTAAGGTGGCTGGATCCCACACAGCTG
>NW_006176769.1:0-324 GCF_000334495.1 Tupaia belangeri chinensis | reverse complement strand
GCCATTACGCTAACTGCTGGTCCCCACAGCAACATTTTTTTAAGGATGACATGTAGAGCATAGTAAAGCACTGTGTATTGGGAGCTGGATACTACCTGAACATCAGCAGTTTGAATCCTGGCCTGGGACTTGAAAACTGCACAGGCACGTGTGTGTGCATGTCCAAAATGGTGACAGGATGGAGAATGGAGGGAATAGGATTCCGACCACACCACATTGGGGGTGCTTACCCTCTGGTGAGCACATGTGAACTCTGAAAAAATATAATAAAGGGGCCAGTGGGTGGGAAGGTGGTTAGGACGATGGACTCCCACATGGTTGACT
>NW_006176768.1:0-324 GCF_000334495.1 Tupaia belangeri chinensis | reverse complement strand
AAAAAAAAAAAAGCTAGTAGAAACATAGGGGATGAAAAAACGGGTAGAAAAATTCATAATATATTGATCTGCATATTTGCCATATCTATGTTCACTTTTCCAAATCCCCAGGCTCGGTTAGAAACACTCACATACACTTGAAAATCACAGTTATAATTATGTTCTCAGTTAGAAACTGATATCCAACAACATGCCACCCACATGTCACTTACCATTCGAATTTCTCTTCTAGCATGGGCTGGGTCAGAAAAGATAGCCGGATGATCCATTCTTCTGAAACCCATGTGTAAAGAGGGAAAAACCCACCCAGGACCAGGTCCCCAT
>NW_006176767.1:0-324 GCF_000334495.1 Tupaia belangeri chinensis | reverse complement strand
ATAAGCACAAGTAACAGTCAGACCCAGCAATGTTCCCTGTGGTGGTCACACAATGAGGAGCAGAGTTACTTGTTTAGGGAGTTCTCAGAAGTTTGCAACTCACTTACAGTGGTAGATGATGGGGTACGTTATAGGCAAGAGAGAATATGTGAGAATAAGAATGACCCACCGAGAATGAATTACAACAAAAGAATGTTTTACCTGTTCTGGAAATGTCACAGGGCAGCAGATAATGAGACAAAGGCACATAACTGAACCAGAAAGGGCCGGCTTCATGTAGCATGGCCTCAGCTGTCTGGTCTGTGCCTCTCCCCTGTCCTTGGC
>NW_006176766.1:0-324 GCF_000334495.1 Tupaia belangeri chinensis | reverse complement strand
ATGGTGATTTTTTTCTTTCGAAATGATAAGTTATTGGTTATCCAAAATCACTTTTTATTTATTTATGAAGCTATCTATCAGAGAGTAAGAAACTATAGGATTTACATTTAAAAGATAAAGGAAGTATAGTTCTATTTTTCCTCTGGAAACACCGCCACTACCCAAATCCAAAGGTCCACCATGTGGTCCACCATTAGGATAACTATTTTTAATGAATATTCTCTGCTGATGTTGGGATTTTATTCTTTTATTTTTCAGTTTTAGTTTTAGTTTTTGCTACAAGTAGCGTGCACTCAGACAGAGACAGAGAGAAAGAAAGTGAGA
>NW_006176765.1:0-324 GCF_000334495.1 Tupaia belangeri chinensis | reverse complement strand
GCCTCGGCACACGTGTCGCCTCTCCCAGACAATAGCCACCCTGGCATCGCAGCCTGAGGTTCCCCCTCACCTGCCTCTGCTCCCTTCCCTGAGGCCCTCACAGGGGCTCCCCACACACACCCTGTGCACGCCACTGCCATGGGACTGCAGAGTGGGCGTCGGAGCGCTTTCTCTTGTTCTCACCGGGTACACCACCTCCCCCTGCAAGCCAGCAAGCCCGCACACGGCGGCCATCGAAGAATACGACCTCTGGCCAGTTCTTAGGCACGCACAGATTGTTCTTTGCCATTTCTTCACTCATTCTTCTTCTTCTTTTTTTTTTTT
>NW_006176764.1:0-324 GCF_000334495.1 Tupaia belangeri chinensis | reverse complement strand
GCAACCATTTTAATTACATTTATCAACATCCCTTTAACCAAAGCAAGTCACATGGCCAAGCTCAAAGTCAAAGTAGGAGAACACTACGAAGTTACAGGTTAAAGGATGGGGATACAGGGAAGCCCTTAGCTGAGACTTTATGCCATCATCCTACAGCCTTTCCTACCCACTACCAGCTTTAGTCATTCCCTCATCTGTGCTATCTCTGCTCCTTACTCTTAGTCTGTTGTTATACTTTCCCCCTTGTGTTGAAATATAGTTGCTACCTTGTCCTCCCTAAAAGAGTATGGGCCCTTGCGCCTATGTGCATTCATTCATAAATAT
>NW_006176763.1:0-324 GCF_000334495.1 Tupaia belangeri chinensis | reverse complement strand
GGGGGAAAAAATGATGCATCTTCTCAGAAGCTGTGAGTTGCCCACACAGGGTCAAGTTTCCGATGTGTGAATGGCTGGTCCTAGGCTGTAATTCTCCAGGCCTCGAGGTGGGCTGCTCCTTGTCTACTGCTCATTCTTCCAAATTCTTGTCAGTCCACACTGCAGAGTAGGTTTGTGCACAACAGGCTGAAAAAGTGGGATACACCTGTGGCAGGATATGATGCAAGCTGTCTAGGAGGATGCCAGCTCTAGGTCCTTAACTGGTTAATCTCATTATCTGAGAGTCCCTGGCCACTCATCTTTTTGCTGAGACTAGACATCTGC
>NW_006176762.1:0-324 GCF_000334495.1 Tupaia belangeri chinensis | reverse complement strand
CCCTCCGTAGGGGGGCTTCCGTGTCCACCAGTTCCGCACCCTGGATCTGATCAACTGTGGGTAGCAATGCTCAGGAAAATAAACCAACGACGACGTGGCCATGCTCCCCACGAACGACTGCGTGTGCCGTGGCCGTCCCGTTCTTTGATGCCATCTGGCCTGCGCGTGCAGAGACCAGGCTCCTCGGTTTGGGGAGTACACCCTGTGAGGCTGGCACAGCAACGAACCCCCTGATGACGCATTTCTCAGAACACAGTCCTGTCGTTAAGCCACGCGTGACTGTATTTGCAATCATAAAAATAATACAATACTTTTAGCGATACG
>NW_006176761.1:0-324 GCF_000334495.1 Tupaia belangeri chinensis | reverse complement strand
AAAAAAAAAAATGTCAGAAATTCACATTCAAATCCACGCAGGGAGAATAAAGACTGGAAATGGCAGGAACATTTTTGGAGGAGTCAGTGCTTCAGGAAAGACTCAAAGTGGGGGTGGAACTCTGACAGCGATGGGGGGGGGAGGGCCAGAAAGGAAAGATCAGGGCACAGAGCTAGTGAGTATGAGGGGTGCGTTTTCACCCCATTGCGTGTTCACATTTTGGAACGTTATCTGGTGTATGAGCTCTGTCTTGTCTATTTTAGTGCTTTTATATATAAGAAGAAATTATCTTATTATTATTTTATTACATAATCTTTTAGTAGA
>NW_006176760.1:0-324 GCF_000334495.1 Tupaia belangeri chinensis | reverse complement strand
AGTCAGCCACATGGGAGTCCAGGACCTCAACTGCTATGCCACCTGCTGGCCTCACTTTTTTGTTGTTTTAAGCCACTAAGTTTGTGCTCATTTGTTGGGGTGGTCACAGGATCTAATAGAGCACCTACCAGGAATGTTTGTAAATTAAATTGGAGAGTTCTGCACTGCCTGGTTGAAACTCTTTCCTGAGAAACATGGTAGAAAGGAACGTCTTTTCTGTCCACCTCCAATGATCCTCTCTAATCAAAGACACAGGAATTTCACACTCCAAAAGGGCCCTAAAATAGATCTCAACGCATAGAAGGTCTGTTCGCAGTCTTCTCC
>NW_006176759.1:0-324 GCF_000334495.1 Tupaia belangeri chinensis | reverse complement strand
TCTCGATAAACCAGAGAGCTGAAATAATTTATAAAAGACAAAAGACAGAAAACTTACCTTAATTTAACATCCTTACTCAAAAGGGAAGATACAAAACACATGGTTGCATAATTTGTACCCTCCAGTATGTGCTTGGCAATGTTAAATGCAAGCTATCGTTTTGGATACTATTTTGGATGATAAACTAAGAGGAAGATTGTAAAAGCGAGCTAATAGTTTAGTTCCTACTTTCACAGTGAAATATCTTTAAGACTGGTTTGACACCTCCTGGGAGAAGCCCCAGTAACTGGCAGCATTACTGGTGAAGGTTGGAAGCCTTCAGGG
>NW_006176758.1:0-324 GCF_000334495.1 Tupaia belangeri chinensis | reverse complement strand
AAAAAAAAAAAAAAAAAGAAGACCAGGGTTTGGGCATAAACTGTCAGGATATCCTGGGGCATATCCCCCCTCTTGGCTACGGGTTTCTCAACTATAAAGCAGAGACACTGTATGGAATGATTTCCAAAATCTGTTAAAAATCTGATTCTGTGAAATGGAACCTCTGCCCAGCCCGAAGAGACCAATAAGACACCCAAAAGCATATGGAGGTAGAGATTCAACTTAGTTTTCTCAGCAAGAAGAAACACTCCCACTGCAGATAGCGCCTTTGGCTGGGGTTGCACGAAAGCAGAAGTGCAGACAGTCCTGGGAGACAACCTGAGG
>NW_006176757.1:0-324 GCF_000334495.1 Tupaia belangeri chinensis | reverse complement strand
GAAAACCTCTCCAAAACTAAAACAATAAAAAAAATTTAAAAAGAAATGGGTATTACATTTTAAGCTGTGGTAATTTGCTATGCAGCTGCAGAAGACTAAGAGAGATGTATGTATATTTTCTTTCATTTTAATTCTTTTCCTCGGATGTAGTTACCAAAGTTAACATAGTTCTAATTTCTCTTTAAGTCTGTCAACATTGTAATGTTATTTTATTTCTTACGTTCCATAGGCAGAAATTAGTATTTATTTATTGACTAATTTTAGTTTACCGGACAGCATGTGTGTTTGACAGGGAGAGAAATGGGAAGGGTAAAAGCACCCCCC
>NW_006176756.1:0-324 GCF_000334495.1 Tupaia belangeri chinensis | reverse complement strand
AAGTTGACAACTCCAAATAATGTGCTTAAATGTAAACTGCTCCCTATAATTATTGTTAATTCACAGTTTTATTTCCACAAACAAAGTGTTTCTTCTAAGGTATCCATTGCAGAAATTTCACAAGTTTTCTGCTATGCTTCAATAAGTATACTTAATCTTAAAGTTGAGCAGTACTAACACTTAGTAGGTCTATGTGGTAAATGAGGCTGTCGTTCAAGCTCACACATGACTGCTGGGGAATACTGAGTTAGAGAGAAAGTATATGTTGGATCATTGGAAAAGTAATGACGTATTTTTTTCTATTTTTCTTTGCAAAAATGCATC
>NW_006176755.1:0-324 GCF_000334495.1 Tupaia belangeri chinensis | reverse complement strand
TAGGATAGGGGGGAAAAGAAAGAAGAGAGAGTCTAAAGGAAGAGAATGAATGCTAGTGTTCTCTCGCTCTCCCTCTCTCCCTCTCTTTTACATAGTGTGGATAATGTGGACATCTTGTCCTCATTCCTCGTTCCCTTTAGGAAGAGTGATCTTGGAGCTTAAACACAAGGGACCTAAGGACATAGAGACATCTATCTTTCTTCCATTGGAAGGCACCTTTACTGTCACATCCAGACGTGGGGCTCGACTTAAATGGGTGTGCCTATGTGCTGTAGATAAAAGGAAAAACCTGAGTTTGGCTTCCCTGGGTTTTCCTGGCTTTTT
>NW_006176754.1:0-324 GCF_000334495.1 Tupaia belangeri chinensis | reverse complement strand
ATATATATATATTTTCCTAAGAGAAGGCAGAGGGGTTAGAGTGAAAATAAAAGGAAGAAATGGATGTGAGATGCAATAATTAGCCTTGGCAAAGTAGAGCTGAGTTAGTAAAAAAAAAGTCGAGGAAAGGTATAATGGTATTAAGCTGAATTCCTGTTTGATAAAAAGGAGGGGGTTGTGAATGAGGAAGGCCGTTCCAGTTCTGAGTGTCCAATTAGACCCATTGGAATAGATTCAGTATTTTTTATTAGAAAAGAGCATCAAGGGCTGGCCTTATAGCCCAGTAAGTGAGAGCACTGGATCCCACATGGTCAACTGCAGTTT
>NW_006176753.1:0-324 GCF_000334495.1 Tupaia belangeri chinensis | reverse complement strand
GCAAACCAAGAGGGCTGGAAATATCAAGACTCGAGGCTTGGTCAGAGTTTGGCTGCTATGTTTCACTCTAACTTGGCTTCTGAGCCATTTTGTCCCATGGATGGTCTGAGCTCTGCATTTTTTCTTTCTGTTCACCACAGTAGAAATGTGGGACTCTGCAGGGCTGATCCTCCTCGTGAAAACTGTTCTGAAATTGATGTGCTGACAGCACAATGACTTTCTGTATTTGAGGGACTAGGGAGTATGTGTTATTGTCACAAACTGAGTGATACTCACAGCAGCCAGCACTGCCCACTGGTACGTAGAAAATCAGAAAATATATGA
>NW_006176752.1:0-323 GCF_000334495.1 Tupaia belangeri chinensis | reverse complement strand
GTAAGTGCATTTATAAGACAATATTTAAAATGCTATATGCAACCCATCTCTCTCCAGGTCACACGAACCTGAAAAGAACAAATTGGTTCATATAAACAGCATAATGGCCAAAAGAGGTCTGCAGAAAAACAGGCCGTCTGATCAATGAAAGAAAATAAAGAGCCCACAAAGGCATACATTGTCTGAATTTTATGAAAAAGGTAGGACTGCAGGGCTGTGGGGAAATGATGGCCATTTCAGTAAATGGTAGGGAACCAACTGGATATCTATATGGGGGGGAAATGCACCTTACTCCCAGCCTCACACCATGTATTTAAACCTTA
>NW_006176751.1:0-323 GCF_000334495.1 Tupaia belangeri chinensis | reverse complement strand
CAAACCAAATGACCAGAGGAAGGAGATTGTGGTGTAATCGGATACTAATCAGGATGCTTTTCTCTCTCTCACACATGTACTCTCTGTCATGAATAAAATTAAAGAAAAAAAGAAAATTATGCACATATAATGGAATATTATTCAGCCATCAAAAAGGATGAGATTCTGTCATTTGAGGTGACACATTTCTGGAGGAAATTCTTTTCTGGAGAGCATTCTTACTGTCTTAGGGCATACACTAGCAACTGCAAGTAAGGTCTTTGGCTGCCAATACTTAAGTGTTCTCTTCACAGCACAGCCCTAAGTGAAATAAACCAGGCACT
>NW_006176750.1:0-323 GCF_000334495.1 Tupaia belangeri chinensis | reverse complement strand
AACAAAAACAAAACAAAACAAAAAAACTCTTGCCCCAAATAAAAGTATATGGAGAAATGAAAGGGAGCGAGGAGAGAGGACGCACCCCCCCGAGGGGGTCCCCTCGCCATGGTCCCCTTTCCCTAAGTCCTCACTTTCAGGCTGATCGGGGATCCGAGCCTGGGTTGCCGTGTGGCTTCCAGCACTGCAGGGTGCTAGCGCTCCCCCCCACCCCGCCAGCCTCAGCATGGAGATTTAAGGACAATGTGCATTCTAGACCGTGGCAAGAGCAGCCCGTGAGTCTGTCTTTCAGGGTTCTGTAAAGGAAGCAGAACCAGGAGATG
>NW_006176749.1:0-323 GCF_000334495.1 Tupaia belangeri chinensis | reverse complement strand
TTTTTTAAACCACCCCTCTGCTCTCCAGAAAAGAGTTAAAATATCTTAGAAAGTTTTGTTTGCTTCTTGGCAAAGCAAGAAAAGATTGTGAAACCAAGGTCCAAGGTCTCCATTCACTGTGAAAGGATTAAGCCAGTCCTGCGAAGGGTAACAGGTGTGGGTTTTGCAGAAATGCACAGGAGAGGGTCAAGTGGATAAGTACTGTTCAAGGGGGCTTCAAAAGCTAAAAGGAAATGTATATTATTTAAACAACTATGCATGAATTTTAAATTATTTCGTACTTACACTATTTTCTTTTTAAAAAAGTTTTCCAGAGGGTGACA
>NW_006176748.1:0-323 GCF_000334495.1 Tupaia belangeri chinensis | reverse complement strand
GTTTTCTAGTTTGTTGGCATATAGCCACTCAAAGTATTCTCTCATAATGTTTTGGATTTCCAATACATTGGTTATAATATTACCAGCTTTATTATTGATTTTATAGTACGCCAACTTGGAAAGGTCATATCTTGCCCCACATTATCTATCACTCTTTTTGAGTAAGAACTATCACCAAGCCCCTTTTGACAGATGAGAAGACTGAGTCTCAGGAAAGTTAGGAAACTTGCCTAGTATGTAGAAGAGCAAGACTGAAACCTAAATATGAAAGTTTCCAATATTTATGCCCCTAACAAGTTCAGACTGTCAATCCTGGGGCAACT
>NW_006176747.1:0-323 GCF_000334495.1 Tupaia belangeri chinensis | reverse complement strand
TTCAATTAATAAAATCTTACTAGTTATTGATAATGCTTACTGATTTTTCAACTTGTTCTAATTTATTGAGAAAGGTATGTTAATTTTTTACATTGAAATTATTTTCTCATAGCCTTTTAGTTCTGTATTTTTTTATATATATTTGAGGTTCTGATTAATAGCTCACCAATTTAGGAAGGTAATATTTTCTGCAGAATTGACATTTCATTTTAGTTTTTGTTGGTAAGAAGTGGTTACTTTGTGTGACCTTGGTGAATTGACCTTTTTTGTAATCTTTTAAAAATATTATTTTATTTAATTGCATTTCTTTTTTTTTTTTTTTT
>NW_006176746.1:0-323 GCF_000334495.1 Tupaia belangeri chinensis | reverse complement strand
ACCAAGCATGATTTGCAACCCTCAGAGTCTAGGACTCAAATCGCGTAACCAGTCATGTGGATCCAACTGCCCTAACTACCGCACCATTGCTGGCCCTAGATCTGCCCATTTCTACAAGGGTTTATAAAACTTTCTACTGAGATTGTCTATTGTCCTTTTTTATGTAATGGCTTCATAATTATGGCTTAATGCTATAATTTAGGGTGCTCCTCTTCAATTTGCAGTTCACCATTCTGTTATTTTGTTGACTTTTTATCATAAGACAACTTTTTATCATGAGACAACCTTCAAAAAAAGAGCAATATACTGAATTACACAGCTCA
>NW_006176745.1:0-323 GCF_000334495.1 Tupaia belangeri chinensis | reverse complement strand
TGGCCCCAGACATACACCCTAGAATAAACTATTGGACTACGTTTCAGACTTAGAAATATCTCTGTCACTGCTGAGAGCGCTGAGCTGAATTTAAGACTGACAGATTCCGGGTCCTACTTTGTCACTGTCTAGGTACATGTCCCTGAGCAAGTCACTTCCCCCTTTCAGCCTCTGTCTCCTTCTGGAGAGGACTGTGAAGACCAGATGGTATCATGCATGCTCTCATTTATAAACCATAAGATCCTGTGTAAATGTAATCTTGTCCTCTCTGTATTTGGTGAATAAACTCAGTTCCTAGGATATAAACTGTTTTTTTTTTTTTT
>NW_006176744.1:0-323 GCF_000334495.1 Tupaia belangeri chinensis | reverse complement strand
CTGATGATGCTAAATTTATATTTCCATTTTTACGCATCTTTTCCAGTTATCTGTTGCTATCTAAAAAACTGTCCCAAAGCTTCATGTCCTAAAATGTAATCATTTTACATGCTATAATTCCGTGAAACAGGAATGTCCCCATAGCAGAGTAGTGATGCTTGTCTCTTCTTTAGGATGTCTGGGAAATCCACTGCAGATGACTAAAACATTCAGGAGCTAAAACAATCTAGGGACTAGCAAAGGATCTTTTCCCTGTATCTCTCCATGAGCCTCCACATGTGTCATGCCTGGGCTTTCTCATGACTTTGTTTCAATAAATGTTA
>NW_006176743.1:0-323 GCF_000334495.1 Tupaia belangeri chinensis | reverse complement strand
AAAAAAAAAAACTACATTAAATAACTACATACTATATTGTGATTTACTCTAAAAATGATCTTTGGTTTACAATTGAAAGTGCACTGGCTTAGCCTTTCAGTGGATTTCAACGAAGTAGCAAGTTCCAACTTCCTTCTAACTCTAAAACCATGAATTCAATCTCTACATTTTTATCCTTATCCTTCAGAGCAAACTTATTTGTGAGTCACTCAGGAATAACCAGTAGCCACAGTCCCTATCTGGCCTTGCTTTATCCCCTGCCCTGAGGAAGGATTCCACAAGCCCACATCAATAGGCAAGAAGTGAGAACAACACTGAACCCA
>NW_006176742.1:0-323 GCF_000334495.1 Tupaia belangeri chinensis | reverse complement strand
ACGTCAACATGTGCAGTTGATATCTGACCCACCTTCCTAATACTTGGAGACGTTGGATAAAACACACCAATTAAGAAATGCCCCTGGAGAGTTTAGGGGATGCCATTTGGACTGGAGGATCGCCAAGTTATCTTGTCATAATGTGAATGATTAACTGCAATAGTTCTGGAGCCAGAGTGGTTATGTCAGAATTTGGCTATACCTCTTACCAACAGGAAACTGTGGACACACTAATCTCTTAATCCCATTCTTTTCATCTACAGTATGAGATCTTTTTAAAAACTTTTTTTAGGGGAGAACCAGCAGGTGGTATGGTGCTTAAG
>NW_006176741.1:0-323 GCF_000334495.1 Tupaia belangeri chinensis | reverse complement strand
CATAGCTAATATCATACTGAATGGGGGAAAACTGTTTCTATAAGTTAACAATGAGCAGACTCAAGTAGAATTGAAAAAAACAATCCCATTTATAACAATCACAAAAAACTATAAGACACTTAGGAATAAACTGAACCAAAGAAGTCAAAGACTTCTAGAAGTAAAATTATGAAAATCTACAAAGAGAAATTCAACATGACACACATACATAATGGAAAGACATTCATGTTCCTGGATTGGAAGATTTAATTTATTCAAAATGCCTACTCTACCCAAATTAATCTTGTCTTAAAGTCACTTATAGTATTCTCTAATGATCTTTT
>NW_006176740.1:0-323 GCF_000334495.1 Tupaia belangeri chinensis | reverse complement strand
CAGTCATCTTGGTTAATTATAAGAAAACAATCATGTATTAAGTGCATTAAGAAAATATTAAATACTGTATTGTGTAAAACACAAATGAAATATTTAAATAAAAATTGGAAGATGTGTATGTTCACACTAACTTTTTGCATATGATTTTGATGCTTAAAATGTTCACAAGAAAATCCTTATGAATATTCATAATGACGATCTCTCCCAGTTCTTTAAAGTTGCCATCAAGGAGCAACTTTGCTCAAACCGAAAGGTGATAAAATATTTAACACCTTTCTGTAAGCACTGAAAAATTCACATCATTAGAAATTATTATTTTTTTT
>NW_006176739.1:0-323 GCF_000334495.1 Tupaia belangeri chinensis | reverse complement strand
GAAAGGCTGAAGGGGAGGCTAAAGGAGATAAGCCACAGGGAAGATCTGCCAGGTTGTCTGCGAAGCCTGCTCCTCCACAGCCGCGGCCCAAGCCTAAGACGGACCCTGCAAAGCAGGGAGAGAAGGCGCCCAAAGGAAGAACGGGAAAAGCCGATGCTGGCGAGGAGGGGAATAACCCGGCAGAAAATGGAGGTGCCCAAAGAGACCAGGCACAGGAAGCTGACGGTGCTGGAGATGCCAAGTGACGCGCGTGCATTTGTGACAACTGTGCACT
Organism: Tupaia belangeri chinensis; assembly: GCF_000334495.1. Lineage (NCBI taxonomy): Eukaryota > Metazoa > Chordata > Mammalia > Scandentia > Tupaiidae > Tupaia > Tupaia belangeri. The sequence goes on along the minus strand of NW_006176739.1, from coordinate 49 downwards.
CCTGGTGACTGCACAGTTTGAAACACTATTTTTTATCAAGTTTTATAAA
>NW_006176738.1:0-323 GCF_000334495.1 Tupaia belangeri chinensis | reverse complement strand
CAGCCATGTGGGATCCAGCTCCCTTAGTGAGCTCTGTAACCACCAGCTGCAGGACCAGCCCAGTGTGCCTCCTTTTCGGCAGTAAGGGCGCTGATGCTGAGAGTGAGGAAGGACCTATAACCAGTTTACGTGGGACTGAGACCCACACGCAGATCCCCTCTGTGCTGCAGGGACCGGGTCCTAGAGAACATCCAAGCCCCTTACTTTCCACATGAGGAAGCAGAGGCTCAGAGAGGACAACCTGCCGAAGGTCACAGAGGAGGTTGGTGGCAGGCCTTAGCCTCAGACCCTGGCTCCAAGGCCCTGACCAGAGGTCATCCCTA
>NW_006176737.1:0-323 GCF_000334495.1 Tupaia belangeri chinensis | reverse complement strand
AACAGACCACAGACTCCTCTTGCAAGGTCTTTAGGTTTCTGGACTTCTCTGTCATATCTTGGTTTGGGGTCTGCAAACTTGTTATACATGAGATCGAGGACTTTATCTATACTGCACTGCTATGGTTTGAATGTGTTCCCCTCAAAATTCATGTACTGAAATCTGGCGAGCCATTTTAACAGTGTTGAGAGGGAGAGGGCTAAATCTGATTATAGTATTGAAAGGCAGGGTCTTTGGGTGGTAATAGGGATTAGATGAGGTCATCAGGTGGGATCCAATGGCTGAATCACAGTGGGTTTATAAAGAGAGCGAGTGAGACAGAG
>NW_006176736.1:0-323 GCF_000334495.1 Tupaia belangeri chinensis | reverse complement strand
CAGTACCTCCAGTTCCAGGAGTGCACACAGTTAATAAACTAAAGAACTAGCCAGCCTTTGAGATACAATTCCTCAGTCAGCACCTGTGATCCTCTTATGTACAACCCATTCAAGAGAGAGGACATTACTCATTTTCAGCTGTTAGATTCATTTAACTACCTCACCTTAAGGGAAACTCTGTTCCAACACAGGGCCTGCGAACTCAGGAAATTACCCCACAAAGCAGTTGTTGACATTGGTGAGAGGAAATCTGCTCCCTCTATGAATTGGACACCAGTACTCAACACTGGGCTTACCCAAAATCTAAAAATACAGACCTCAGA
>NW_006176735.1:0-323 GCF_000334495.1 Tupaia belangeri chinensis | reverse complement strand
GGAGGGATAGGTGGATGGACATATGGCAGGGTGGAGGGGTGGGTGGGTGGACAAATGAAGGATGGATGGTGAATATCAAAGCCAGTGTTCCGGTGGAGGGACTGGAAAGAAACAGCAAGAGAGCATACGCCAGCCCTGGAGCAGCTCACAGCCGAGGAAGGAGCCCTCCCGAGGAAGGAGCCGCGAGGGCACGCATGCCCTGGGAAGTGCCTGGAGTCTACACAGGCCACACACAAGCTCCTGCAGGGGCCTAGGGGAGGTGTCACCACAGAGCCCCAGCCTTCCCGGTGACATTGCAGGCTGGAATGCAAGGGCCAACCTGG
>NW_006176734.1:0-323 GCF_000334495.1 Tupaia belangeri chinensis | reverse complement strand
TCAAATGCAGTTGTATTCCCTAGTCCTGCTCCAGTGACTGAGGTAAAGGAAGTTTCCCAGCTGACCAGGAGGCTCACAGACCTGGCTACACAGAGAAATGTCTCTAATGGTGACAGTCCTAGTGGGGTGCAGGGTTTCTAGTTTGCTCTCGAAAGCCCCTTCTATGCTGGTGGTTGAGCCCAGCCACCGCAAAGATCCCCCAAGCAGGACATCGCACGGTGACAGGCATCATATCAAAGGGGTCAGGATGGTCCACCCATGAGGATAGTGATGTGCAGGGGCTTAAAAGGACGTGGATATGAAAGGATCAAAGAGCTCAGACC
>NW_006176733.1:0-323 GCF_000334495.1 Tupaia belangeri chinensis | reverse complement strand
GGCTGAGGCCCCTCGCCCAGAGGGCTGCCTCCGCTGCTGTGCGCACTCCAGCTGGGATGTCCCCTGGCCCCGTGTGACTCTGTCCTGCAGCAGGACAGCTGCACCGTCCTCACTAATTAGCACACGTTATGGATTACGGGATGCCCTGCTCGGTCATTCCCCACACATCAGTGTCCACACGAGCTGAGAAGGACGTTCTTCGTGAGCGGAAAACTGCCTTGCAGTCATGCATGTGTCCTGGAGGCTTGCTCAACATGCTGTACTGCAAGGAGTCACGGGAGTCATTGAAATTCCATTAAACATGGGTGCCCACTGCATCCCAG
>NW_006176732.1:0-323 GCF_000334495.1 Tupaia belangeri chinensis | reverse complement strand
TAGCCATTACACTAACCGCTGGTTCCCGGGACACCATTCTCTATCAACCATCTCAACAACTCCTTGAAGGTCCAGTGGTCTTGATGGCTCTCTCTGACCTTATTGGTCATAAGATTGTAGTCTCCTGGCCTTTGGCAGTGAGCACCGCACCACCTGAACTCTCTTACTTCAGTATCTCATCATTACCTGAGACATTAACAAGCTCAGCTCTGAGAATGCCTTTCCTACTGCCATACTGGGCCTCTGAGGAGAATGTTACTGAACATCTTACTGGGGGTAGTGCTCTCACCAGTGCATTTCTGATGACCTTGATAAACAGTGTA
>NW_006176731.1:0-323 GCF_000334495.1 Tupaia belangeri chinensis | reverse complement strand
AACCCTTTGTATCAGGCTTTTTTCCTCCCAACACTTCACACTATCAGTCGGAAACTATCGTGGTATTCACTTCTGTCTGGCCACCACCATAGGGAGTGGGAGTGCCCGAGGCCAGCCACCACGTCCACGCTCAGCCCCGAGAACGATGCCCTGCGCAGAGAAATGCGCCCAGGAAGCGTGACATGATCCGATGCATGAACCAACGAATCAATGAACCAACGAGACCCCAGTGGGCTCCCAAGGATGAGCTGGGGCGCTCAGCCCAGACCGCACCAGCAGCAAGGAGGCTGCAGACGCGCCGGGGTCTACGGCCAGCTCCCCCC
>NW_006176730.1:0-323 GCF_000334495.1 Tupaia belangeri chinensis | reverse complement strand
CCACAATGAGATACTACTCCATACCCATTAAGATTATTTAAGGGGAGAGAAGTAAAATAAACATTAGCAAGGATATGGAGAAATTGGAATCCCATACGCTGTTGGGGGGAACATAAAATGGTGTATTGCTTTGGAAAATAGTCTGGCAGTTTCTTAAAAATTTAAACACAGAATTACTATGACACAGACTTTCCACTCCTAAATACATATCCAAGAGAAACTGAAAACATATGCTCACAAAAACTTGTACACAGATGTTCAGACATTAGTATTTATAATAGCCAGAAAGTGGAAACAATCCAAATGCCCATCAATTTTTTTTT
>NW_006176729.1:0-323 GCF_000334495.1 Tupaia belangeri chinensis | reverse complement strand
CAGTTTCTTCACCTCTTTTCAGTCCCAATGTTTTATAAATTTCTCTCTTAGGATCAACATAGATTTCATGAGAATAACCAGTCAGTTTGCAGAAAGGCTGAGAAGAAAAGATAGTTGGAATTTTTCTAAGAACGAATGGGAAAAGTAGTGATAATCTTCAGCCAACTTCACATACACTCTGTGGTTCAAATGGTGTAATTATATCTGAAACAGCTTTCATCTGCTTCCCGATTTACTAGTTTATTTTCCTTTTTGTGCTACATACTTACCTCAATATGATGGTAAGATGACTGTCCAATCACTATAAGAGTGACGTTTGCTTC
>NW_006176728.1:0-323 GCF_000334495.1 Tupaia belangeri chinensis | reverse complement strand
GAGGAGGGGGTGCCTGCTGTCCCTGAAGGAGGGAGAGAAGGGAGCCTGGAGATTTGATTTTTCCCATCCCAAAAGGATTGGTCTTCCCTCTGGTGTCGCCTGAGGAACCCCTCCCTCACCAATGAGCCTCATGACATTGGGGTGGTCGAATTCCTTCATGCAGACGGCTTCACTCAGGAAGTCCTCCAGCTCCGACCTCGTGCAGATGGCAACTTGGGGGAGAGAGGAAGGTGGATGAGGGGTGGGGAGGGGAGAGAGGACTCTCCCTCCTCCATCTCTGCATCATCTTCTCGTCTTCAAACACGATTAGTAAGTGCCAGGTG
>NW_006176727.1:0-323 GCF_000334495.1 Tupaia belangeri chinensis | reverse complement strand
TGGAAATGTCTTTCTCTCTCCCTCATTTTTGACTTCTTCCCGTATGTAGGATTCTTTCTTGGCAGTGTTTTCCTTTTAGCACATTGAATGTATCAACCCACTGCTCTCTGTCCACCAAGGTTTCTGTACGATACAAGCTGATAAACATTACTGAGGCTCCTTCATCAGTGATGTCTCCTCTCGCTTTTTTCAAGATTCTCAGTCTTTGACTTTCAACAGTTTTATTAAGATGTGTCTTCCAGACAGATGATATGGTGATCAAGGTGCTGGACCCCTCATAGCTGACTCTGCAATTTGAGTCCCAGACTCAGCAGCTTGAAAAA
>NW_006176726.1:0-323 GCF_000334495.1 Tupaia belangeri chinensis | reverse complement strand
GACACATTTGAACACTGTCTCTGGACATCAGTTTCGTTGTCCATCACGTGAGTCGCCGTTGCTGTCTGGTGTGGCTGTGAAGTAAGCACCCAGCCCGCTGAGCTCCCGTCCCCGCCTGTCCCCCAAACACATGCTTCCTCCTTTGAACTCCCTCGTAGACCATGTTTCAGCGCTACCTCGTGGTCCTAGAAAGATGTACAGAGGCGGGCAGGGCTATTAAAGGTCATTTTCAAGAAAAGATGAAATCTTGACTTCGCTTCAGATATAACAATGAGCACGTGTTAAAGATTTTATTGAACTTGGGGCCAGCAGGTGGCGTGGTG
>NW_006176725.1:0-323 GCF_000334495.1 Tupaia belangeri chinensis | reverse complement strand
GAATATGGTCCAGAGCTTCATGTGGCTTTGAAAAGTTAAATAAATTGCACTATATGAGGAAACTTACCAAACTTTGTATTTTGCCTCCTAAAGCAACAGACTGTAGATCCATGATCTTACTTATACCAAAGATCCTGTCTGGTTCCATGTTTCTTTCTTCTTTGGATTTCCTAGCTGATCCAGATACTGTGAAATACTTGTTTATTATCTTTATAGATGACCACTTGCTGAAAACAGCAACTGAACCAGCTTTCTCTTTGGTTTCATCCTTGCAGAAATATGCAGACCTAGAAATAAAAAGCCATCTGTGCTGACATTAGAAT
>NW_006176724.1:0-323 GCF_000334495.1 Tupaia belangeri chinensis | reverse complement strand
AGCCATTACGCTAACTGCTGATCCCTAGTTTTCCCCTTTTTGTTAAAAAGTAAGAACATGGTAGTCGGAGGGACAGCTTCGTATTCGGGTGTCCCCACCTCTCTCCCGGAGTAGCTGGTGAAGCCGTCTCTCACGGTTAGCACCGACAGCCTTTCTTCAGGATCATCTTTTTCTTTCTCTCATTTTCTTCTCTTTCTTTTCTCTTTTTCTTTTCTTTTCTCTTCTCCTCTCTTTCTTCCTTCCTTCTGTTCTTTTTCTTTTCCCCTTTTCTTTTTTTTGCCAGTGGGCATGCGAGCCTGCTGGAGAGAGACAGAGGGAGAGAG
>NW_006176723.1:0-323 GCF_000334495.1 Tupaia belangeri chinensis | reverse complement strand
TTCTTGATCTTTCCCAATTCACTGCACCTGACTATGTAGTTCCATGGGCCTCAGGACAGAAGGGATACAGTGCATATTGAAAGAGAAACCATCTAAAAAAACAACTAAGCAGAATTTAATGTATATTTCATCCACTAAGAAAAATCTCAGTCTAAAAACTTTTAAACTTATAGAATATATCTCTTATTTATGGTCCTGCACATATCTCCCCTTCTAAAGCAAGCCTGGATTTTTAGCAACTATGTTTCTTCCATGAGATTTCTTGCTCAAAAATCTGCTGATTTGACAATCACTTGCAGCTTTTGGAAGCAGTTTCACCAGGC
>NW_006176722.1:0-323 GCF_000334495.1 Tupaia belangeri chinensis | reverse complement strand
CCTTAATCACCACACCACCTGCTGGGCCCCCAACATTTTTTTTATTCTATATTATTACTTTTAAATGTCTAGATGATTGGAACCATCCCTCCCCACCCCATTTCAAAATTCCTGATATTCTCCTTTTCTTCAACAGTCAGGTGAGATGGTTTTGTTTGTTTTGTAAATGCACTAGACAGTAGACAGTAAATATTTCTGTATATGAAGGTTCTTGGTCTCTGTCTCAACTGCTTAACCCACTTGTAATGGAAAGAAGCCACAGAAAATATGTAAACAAATGGTTGTAGCTCTTTTCCAATAAAACTGTATTCACAAAAACAGAG
>NW_006176721.1:0-323 GCF_000334495.1 Tupaia belangeri chinensis | reverse complement strand
GGCGTAACCATTATGCCATCCACTGGCCCCTGAAAACACTTATAAAATTTAACAAGATATGCATGCTCATTATAGAAAAATAAAATATATAGATGAGAAAAATTTAACAAATTATCTTACCTTTACTAATCGATTGATGTGTATTTTCCAAATATATATTGATTTACAAGTTGATTTTATCATTTAATACCTCATATATCTCTTTTAATGTAAATACATATATATCTACAATGGAATTTTAGATTACTAAATAATATGAATGAACTTTTATTTAACCAATTTTCTGATCTGTTAATGGATATTTAGATTGCTTCATCTTTAAA
>NW_006176720.1:0-323 GCF_000334495.1 Tupaia belangeri chinensis | reverse complement strand
CCTCTTCCCTAGCTCTTTGCACCCAGCAGTGGCTCCCTGAAAACTTCAAGATACAATTCATACCTTTTTGTCTGAATTTCCAGTGTTCTTAAAATCTAGCCTCTTGTCTCCTCTGCAACCTCATTTTTACTGTCTGTTGTACCCACTGTTTGTTTGAGCCTCTTTGCCTTTGTTCAAACTATTCCACCTACCTGAAAGAACTCTCTCTCTTCCATTCTTTGTTTGTTTGTTTTAAAGAGGTTTTCACCTTAGGGTCCATGTACTCACCAGAGCAAGAGAGAAAGAGAAAGTGAAGAAATCACCTCCTGGGGGGATGGCCACAC
>NW_006176719.1:0-323 GCF_000334495.1 Tupaia belangeri chinensis | reverse complement strand
GGGGAGCAGGGGCCGGCCGGGATTATGGAAACGCCGCCGTCCAATTTCCTTTCTGGAATGAGTGACCTTCCCCCAGCAGTCACCTGTCACCTCCTTTTCTTTTCACGGCAAAATGAGACTTAATCAAAGGAGGACGGGCGCTCAGGTGGTGGAAATAACCAGCAAGCTGACGCCGGCATGCAGGCGCGGGAGCCCTGGGAGTGAGAATGCGGGGTAGTGGGGGCCAGGGCTGGGAGGACCCAGGTCTCCCTGCTGTGTTGCTAACAGCGACTCCCATTACCCCTCCACCAGTGCACGGAGCCCGCCACCTTTCCAGGCATTAA
>NW_006176718.1:0-323 GCF_000334495.1 Tupaia belangeri chinensis | reverse complement strand
GTCCAGTGAAGTAACTGTTCCACCATCTGCTTGTCCTTCTGATATTCTTGTAAACCAACATAAATTCTTAGGAGAAACAGACTTTTGTAACCCTTCCTTTCTCCCCCTTTTCCCTATAAATTTAACCTCACTGGAGGATATTCTCTGGTCAGCATATTCTGAGCAACTGGTATCTACGATCACTGGGCAGCCCTTCAGAGCCCTGGCACAAATTAACTTGTGGTAAGGGGGCCCCCAGGACCAAGGAGGGTAACGATGCTTAAAACTTAAAAGCCCATGTGCAGCCTGTGGTGACCTTGTAGCCCTGTTCCCATAGCAACTTA
>NW_006176717.1:0-323 GCF_000334495.1 Tupaia belangeri chinensis | reverse complement strand
TTGGAGGTCAAAGCCCAGATCGATATGACTGGGGGGAATTTGGTTATTGACCAGCAGTGAAGTAATTGGAGATGTCATGGGACAAAGCGTTGCTTCTTGTTTTGCTCCACTGAATTGAAATGCCCAGCTTAAGAAATAATGCAGGAGTCTAAGATCTCAGAGCAAACGCGTATTTAGGGAAACGCTCCTAGCCACCAGTACACACACGTGGAACCGCTGAATTTAAAAGCACTTCATTTCAGTGGAAGTTAGAGAAACAGTGGCGTAGCACTTCCCTTTTGATGAAATTTTTTCAGCCTCAAAATGATAAGCCATTCCCTGGG
>NW_006176716.1:0-323 GCF_000334495.1 Tupaia belangeri chinensis | reverse complement strand
AATCAGTGATCTTATGGGAAGTGTGCAACTATTGCTGTTTCCAGGGACAACAGTGAAAGATTTACAACCCTGAATCCAACCATCCCGGCCTGGAGGATGGGACACCTGCCATTGAACGGAAGTGAAAGGAACCTTCTTCGACCATGTGACCTAAACACCCGGATTCCAGACGTACTGACCATCATCATTTCCCTGTTTGGGCTGGCTGGAAACGCGGTGGTACTCTGGCTTCTGGTGTTCTGCATGAGCTGGAATGCCTTCTCTGTCTATATCCTGAACTTGGCTGGGGCCGACTTCCTCTTCCTGGTCTGCCACATCACAGG
>NW_006176715.1:0-323 GCF_000334495.1 Tupaia belangeri chinensis | reverse complement strand
CTGAAGTCTTTCAGCGACACTCCCCTCTCTCCCTTCCCATCTACCTGGGTAGGTTACAGCATTTTCTCATTTAATTACTTTTATTTAGCATTGGGTTCCATTGGTATTTACTTCTGTTTTTCCCTATGTCTATGCCCCATAAAAGATTACAAACATCTGGAGAGATGGGCATGAAATGTAGGCAGTGGGCATCCCAGAGCACCTAGCACTGGACTAACCACAGGCCAGATCGGCAACGAGTGCTTGTTAGATTGGCCTGGATTACAGGGGTGAGTGCAGCCGGTCTTCCTGGTCTCTGCCAGCTGTTAACCGATTAGCTTTTT
>NW_006176714.1:0-323 GCF_000334495.1 Tupaia belangeri chinensis | reverse complement strand
AGAATGTCAAGGCAAAAGGCATGGCTAGAGGGAGGTTGAAGAATGAGGCTGGGTAATTCAGTCAGTCCATCACACCAGAGAGGTGCTCTGTGAAACTTGATATTCAGAGAGGCCTCACTACAGAAGTTGGCAAGCTTTTTCTGCGAAGGGCCAGGCAGTGAATAGATTTCGAAGGTACAACTACTCCTGATGTTGGATCATGAATGTAGCCATGGACGGTACAATTCATAAATGAGGGGCTCTCAAATGTAAAGATTTTAACATATTTTAAATAGAAAAGGTACAGGGCCAGCAGGTGGCATTGTGGTTAAAGATGCTGGATT
>NW_006176713.1:0-323 GCF_000334495.1 Tupaia belangeri chinensis | reverse complement strand
GCACAGCCTCTGAGCAGCGCAGACCGCCACCGAGAGGCCGAAATGAAGTCTTTACACAGCACTTCACAAACAATAAAACACTAGGCCAGTCTATGAGGTCATGGTGTATGCACACTAAAGAAATGACACAGTCCAGAGCCTCCAAGCCAACTGTCAAGTACGCGACAGGCCAGGAGCTCCAGCGCCAGACAGACCAGACACAGAGGCAGCCCTACCACCCACAGGCACGTCCTGCAGTGCTCGAAGCCTTTGTGTTTTCAGTTACAGTTTTCTCTAAGTTTCTCAGTTAGAACTCTGAGTTTCCTCAGTTAAAAAAATTGATA
>NW_006176712.1:0-323 GCF_000334495.1 Tupaia belangeri chinensis | reverse complement strand
AAATGGGTAGATCTTTCCCAGCTGTGTGAGGATCAAAACGCATGGGGCTCGCTGAGCACCCCATTACCGTAGAATGCGGGCCTTATTTACGCTTCCTCAGTTGGTCTTCTCCCAGGGCGGGCAGTGACGTCTTATTACTGTGCTGTTCCTATTGTCCGTCCCGTTTTACAGACGGAGAGGCCGGGGTGATAATGCAGAGATTAGGCAGGTGCTGACCCACGTCGGTGGTGGTGGTGGGGATGGTGCAATGGTTATGACGGTGATGGCAGTGATGGTGGTGTCATGGCGGCGTCCATGGTAACACTGATGGGGGGATCGGTCGT
>NW_006176711.1:0-323 GCF_000334495.1 Tupaia belangeri chinensis | reverse complement strand
GTGTTAGTCCAGTGCCTTAATCATCATGCCAAATATTGATCCCAAATATAATAATTTGGAAATAACTGTTTTAATTATGCAATTTATAAATCTTCAAACATTCCTTCCAAATGACTTTAGTACTTACATTACCAGATGGAAAATAATTCATAAATTATTCAAATTCTTATGACTTTATGGAATGCAGCCAAAAACAATAATATAACCCTTCAGACTCACTATACAGAAGAAAAGCCATAGCACAGAAAATATGTAATAGAACTTCAATATCTAACAAACACAGAAGCATATACAGTCTCATAAGTTAAGAAATAATTGCAAAG
>NW_006176710.1:0-323 GCF_000334495.1 Tupaia belangeri chinensis | reverse complement strand
CTCAAACCAAGGAGACCTATTACAGGGGACTGTTGAAGGGGAGGCAGTGGATTGTCAGGAGCTGTGCCCCACTCTATAGTGTCAGAAAACTGACTCTGGGGACCTCAGTGCCCTTATCTGCTCCCCCCCACCCTCGCAGAGCTGACAGAGGAGGAGTTGGAAATGGCTCATCAGACCTTCCCTATGCCCGTTCCCTCCCCTAGGACACTGTGAGGCTTTGAGTAATAGAGGGAGTCAAGTAGGACACCCTGTGGTGACTCTGGGGTGTCTCCTGGGGTCTCCTGCCCTGACTTATCCTGACTGCTGTCTGCCCCTCCACAGCC
>NW_006176709.1:0-323 GCF_000334495.1 Tupaia belangeri chinensis | reverse complement strand
AAATAAATTTCTGTGGTTTAAGCCATCTCATCACTGGTACTTTGTGACAACAGCCCTAGCATACTAATACAAGAATGCCATAGTAAATCAAGCAAAAGAATATGCATAAATACATTTTAATGAAAAATATTACATTACTTCTAAGTAAATTACAATCCTTTCTCAATGATAAGTAGAGTTAATATTATGAAGATAACAATTCCCCCTAAATAATTTAAAGATTTAGTGTGACTCCAAATAAAATCATAATAAAATTGAGGAAGCTGAATAAAGTTGAGAAATTTGATTGACTTAAAAGTGACTATGTCGGGACCAGCAGATGA
>NW_006176708.1:0-323 GCF_000334495.1 Tupaia belangeri chinensis | reverse complement strand
TCTGTGTGCAGCTTACCAGACATCCAGAACTTTATCAGTCATGAATATAGAATGTGAAGCCAGGTTTCTGATCCGAAACCTTGTTTAATGTCCACAGAACTACAAATCAAATGCCACAAATAATCAGATGTCAAGGGTAGAAATAGAGGGAAACTCTTCAATTTGAGGCTTCACTGAGGAAGTAACCATGTCTTTGATCTGCTCTCAGAATGGAGGACAGTACCTTTTTTCTTGCTGCAATTTCTCTACCATTGTTTTATTTTAGAAAAAGGATCTTATTTCACAATTTGAAGTGAGACTTCATATGGAAACACTTCTGAAAA
>NW_006176707.1:0-323 GCF_000334495.1 Tupaia belangeri chinensis | reverse complement strand
TAAGGTTTAAATGCTGATTTTGTTATAACTAATGCTTGCAAAGTACCTACTGTGTTTCATAAACTTTTCAAATTTGTCTCTTTTAGTAAATACTGGTGAGGTATATCATGATCACCATTTCCATTTTATGAATAAGAGAATGAAGGCATGGAGAGGTTAAGTAATTCACTCAGAGTCTCTTAACTATTGAGCAGAAGATCTAGGTGTCCAGTGCAGCAGTGTGGCTACACACCCATGCTCTCAGCCACTACCTGCAGTGTTCTCACTGTCAGAGGGATTGTCCAAACAATGATTATTGACCTACTTTGTTAGTAGACTTTATC
>NW_006176706.1:0-323 GCF_000334495.1 Tupaia belangeri chinensis | reverse complement strand
CTGGCTTCAGGAGCTCCCTGAGAGCAGCGGGGTAAGTTTGGGAGTTGGAGTTGGGAGGCCCAGGTTCTGAGTTCACTTCGCCTTTGTCACCGTCAGTGAAAGGGGGACAGAAGCACCTGTCTGGCATACTGCCAGTGGGTCGCTAATGACTCCAATGAGGTAGTTAAGTGGCCCTCTCTGAGCTTGCAGGGTGGACGCGCAGAGAGTTTGTTTTCCTCCCAGAGCAATGAACTCATTGCTTCAGGCGCTGCCCCGGACCATGGGGTAGGGTCCAGGTGTGCTCTTCCTGGGATCACGGATCTTTCTGTTGTAGCTGGCTCTTC
>NW_006176705.1:0-323 GCF_000334495.1 Tupaia belangeri chinensis | reverse complement strand
TTTTGTTTTGTTTTGTTTTAGTTTAAAAGGATCACAGAGAGTATACAAAGTTTGTTAAATAAGCATTAGCTCTCACCTTTGTGTCTCCAATTTTCTCCTTCCCTAGGACAAGTACTTTGATCTCCCTAACTGATTATTTTGTACTTACTTGAGCATCTTTAAATGGTGTGCCTGATACCGAGTGTCAGAACACTGTGGGTTCTTAGTATGGAAGATAAGCCCTCAAACTCTCTATGTCATTTCCAGTTTTCCTTTCCAACTTCACATGGTCACTCTTCTCCTTTCCCTGTCTCGCAGTTTAATCGTTTAAACTATCAGGTCAT
>NW_006176704.1:0-323 GCF_000334495.1 Tupaia belangeri chinensis | reverse complement strand
GAGTTTAAACCACCAGGTCCGGGACTTAAACCACGGCCAGTTGTGTGGGAGTCCAGTGACGTCCCCAGATTCAGCGTCAGCACCCTCATCTGCATCCGCACAGGAACATAGTCAGACAATGGCCTCCTCTGCCTCCGGTGACTTCTCATTACTAGAATAAGTCACGACGTCCTTCCTACGCAGCAAGACCGGCGGGGGCCCCCTTCTCCCTCCCCGACCCCACCTCCAGCTCCCACTGACACACCACATGGTCATCGTCTTCCTGCCATTCCTCACCACACCAAGTCCATTCCCACCACTGCGCCGGCCCGCACCCTTCCTCC
>NW_006176703.1:0-323 GCF_000334495.1 Tupaia belangeri chinensis | reverse complement strand
TAATCCTTAAAATATGTATTTATAGGCATGGCATGACAATCATATCATAAACAACTATGAATTCTACTTTTTCACTAATCATTATAGCATATGCATTTTATATTATTTTTACTAATTATGCCAACTTTTACATAGCCATTTCTCTAATGTTGCATATTTAGATATTTTCTATATTTCACTTTATAGATCATGCTGCAATGAATGAAAATTCTCAAAGATAAGGATTACTTCTTGAAAATTAATTCCAGGATATATGACTTACTCAAAATATATATAGACATTATCAAGTTTTTTGGAAAGTCATGATGCACTTTTGCATAGAA
>NW_006176702.1:0-323 GCF_000334495.1 Tupaia belangeri chinensis | reverse complement strand
CATGACCTAGATTTAAAAATTATAAACCTCAGAGAATATAACTGCCAGGGCCCTTCGAGCCACTCTTTCTCTGTCCACTCAGACCTGCTTCTCTCTCTCAGGAGTGGACTTTCACTTTTATTCAATAAATACCTTTCCTTTTAAACAAAGAAAGAAAGAAAAATAATAAAGCTACTTACTGTTATAGTTTGCCTATCCCGATTTAAGTCATCAGCAGACACTTTAGAAATGCCATTTAGATGAAAGTTTAAAAGTCGTGTTGATTGGCTGTGATCGAACCACCTTGAAATATAATGAATCAACAATACCTTTTCAGTTATACA
>NW_006176701.1:0-323 GCF_000334495.1 Tupaia belangeri chinensis | reverse complement strand
AAAAAAAAGAACACCAATTGACATTCAATAATTAGAGAGGCTATCATGTAATAAAATCTAAAAATAAAAACTATGTTATAAATTACATACAAATTTTAAGTAATTCTGTTTATAAAAATTTGCCTGCAAGAAAGAAGGACTAGGGCCAGCAGGTGACATGGATGTTAAGGTGTCTGGATACCATGTCTGACTGTGTATTTCAAGTCCCAGACATGGTTGCTTGAGAATCATGCTGAACACTTGTGCATGTGTGACCCAAATCCAGAGAAGACAATTGAGGAGATGAGATTGAAGTATGGTCATTCCCCCAGGGGAGTGATTTC
>NW_006176700.1:0-323 GCF_000334495.1 Tupaia belangeri chinensis | reverse complement strand
TTTTTTTTTCTTTGCCAGTCTGCCAATCCGTATCTATTTATTGATAGAGAAGGTCTTACTTTGGCCATTTTGTTATTTGCTTTCTAATTTCCTTACAAGTTTTCCCCTTTATTTCCTCTATTACTGGCATCTTTGTGTCTGTCATCCCCAGTAATATTACTGTGACTGCCATTGCCCTCTGTGGCCTCCAAGCAGATGTCCAGATTATGCTGTCATTCCTATCTGATCTCCAAGTTACACAATACAGAAATCAATACTTTGGAAAGTCCACAGATACTCCATGATGTTACAAGAAAGCTCCACTCTGGGCTTTCAATCTTGAG
>NW_006176699.1:0-323 GCF_000334495.1 Tupaia belangeri chinensis | reverse complement strand
AAGTTTTTCCATTGAATGTGCTAAACAACATGCCATCTATCCCATGTACCTTATCTAGTCATCTCCCTTTTGTGAGTGGTTGGCTCAGGTAAGTTTGCTTCAGATCAGAACTGTCAATGGAAACATGGTACAAGCCGAACCATGAGCTGCATTTGCCATTCAAATTTTTCTAGTGGCTACAGCAGAAAATGGGAAAAGAGTCAAAATCGACTTTAATTACATTTTATTTAACCTATTATATCCATGATATTATTGCTATCCAATGATATTATCATTTCAACATATAATTGATTTAAAATTATGGAGATATTTTGCCTTCTCTT
>NW_006176698.1:0-323 GCF_000334495.1 Tupaia belangeri chinensis | reverse complement strand
CTGAAGCATGGGTGCACCAACACCTGGAATTCAACCTGGGGAAACTGATTTTAGGCTTGGATCTCAGAACGTTAAGAGAATCAAATACCATTGTTCTCAGCCACACTTAAGTGTGTGGTGATTTGTTACAGCAACAATAGGAATCTAATAAATACATGGCGTGTGTTTCCATCTGTATATTGTTTTTCTCCACTTTTTTATGCACATAGAAGATAATGGTTACTTAAGTCATCCACACATCTATGCATACATTCCATTAGGTATATATTCGATATACAGGAGTATGGATATAAAATATATTTGAAAACATTGACATAACTTGA
>NW_006176697.1:0-323 GCF_000334495.1 Tupaia belangeri chinensis | reverse complement strand
AAAAATGTAACCTAAAGTAAATAATTAAAAAAACGATCCTGTCTCTCCAATGCCTTCTCTGATGTACCTCACTGTCTACCCAGCACTCTTCCTGCTCGGTAATGGAGGGGCGGGGTAAATCAGGTGTGTTGTCAGGCAGTGCTGCTCCCTCGGAGTAAACTCAGAGTTTCTCAAAATCTCCACTATTGGTGTTGGAGGCCGGATAATGCTTTGGAGTGAGGGGCTGTCTTCTGCATTGTCCATGTTTAGTCGTGTCTTGGCCTCTACCCACTAGTTGCCAGAAACAGCTCACATGGGTTGTGACTGCCCACGACATCTCCAGA
>NW_006176696.1:0-323 GCF_000334495.1 Tupaia belangeri chinensis | reverse complement strand
AAAAAAAAAAAAAATCCAAGTGAATAATCTATCCTTGTTAGATTATTTAGATTAAGAAAATTATTGTTTATTTTTGTGTGTGTGTCTTATTCTGCATTTCCTGAAATGCTCTAATTTATAGTCTACCTTCATAGTATTAGTTGTGCAACTAATCTTTTAATAAGTGCTACTTATTTAGTTGGTTAATTATATTTTAAAACACTTAAGAATAAAAATATATACATTTTATATTTGCCATATTTTTACCACTCCCCACTCCATTTGTGTATGCCGTGCACATCTGCTGACCAAGAGTTCCCATAACTCTTGTTTATTTAACTTTT
>NW_006176695.1:0-323 GCF_000334495.1 Tupaia belangeri chinensis | reverse complement strand
ATAATAATAAAATTAAATAATTTAAAAATAATTGGTTGTGTCTATAGTGAATATTTACAGACGTTTCCATGTTGTTCCTGGAACAATACAGTCTAACAAGGACTAGGTCGCATCTGCGTCGGGTCAAGTGCCACGAGGAACTCGAGATGGCTGTGTGGGGGTGACAGAACGGACTACACATCTCATCTAAGGGACCTGAGTAGGAGTTTGATATTTGTGCGCATCTTGGAACCAATCCCCTATGAGTACAAAGGACGGCTAGTGAAACATGGAGACACACAAAGGGGAGACTGGTTTGTTTTTTTTTTTTGCACTGGCCTCTT
>NW_006176694.1:0-323 GCF_000334495.1 Tupaia belangeri chinensis | reverse complement strand
AAGCCACTATAGGAAATACTCTCCCCGCATTCCAGGCCCAGGACGAGGATGGTCCAGTGGGACCTGTCCGTCCTTTAAGCTATATTTTAAACCATTACCAGATTAACAGATGCTTTATATGAAACAAGAAACATACAGAGGGGAAGGAGAGAAGGCAGTCCTGATCAGCTCCCATCGTTGTTTTCTTACAACCCCTTTCACACACGATCTATGAACGTACAAGAGAACTTTAAAACCAAACCCATGCCTATAGCTATTTATAGCAGTTAGTGAAAGGAGAGGCAGAAGCTGAGGAAAGCTCGATGGCAACAGAAAGCAGAATT
>NW_006176693.1:0-323 GCF_000334495.1 Tupaia belangeri chinensis | reverse complement strand
TAAGTTGCAGACACCATGAACCACATCACCACTTGCCTCCATTTCCCTGTCCAGCTCAATGCTGATCTTCACAAGCTTGTCATCAACATTATGCCCTTCCCCATCTCCATTTCTTCATGCCTGACTTTGTGCCTCTTACCAGCTGTGCAAGCAAGCAATATTGTTCCCTCACCATGCCTGAAATCATGCAGCAGGTCTTCAATACCCAAAACATAATGGCTTCCTGTGACTGCCGCCAAGGTTAGTGCCTCACTGTGGCTGCTGTCTTTAGTGGGTAGATGTACATGAAAGAGGCAGATGAGCAGATACTCAACATGCAGGAA
>NW_006176692.1:0-323 GCF_000334495.1 Tupaia belangeri chinensis | reverse complement strand
TCCTTCCTCAGACTCTCCTCCTTCACCCACAGCCATCTCTACAACTGCAGCACGTACTGACCATTAGGCTGTCCGCCCTACGGCCCCTGCCCAGCCATCGTGGGCAGTGGGCCCTGGGAGGAGAGCCGCTACCCTCCTGCCATGCAGCTTCGCTGTAGGCCGTGGGAGCAGACGAGGGCTCAGCCTCACAGGCCACCACGGAGGTCACGGGCCCTTTCCGCTCAGCGTCACTGAGGATCTCTGAACCCGAGGACTGGTTACAGGAAAGGGTGACAGAGACAGAAGCACCTGCAAGCCGAGCCCGAGCTGAGACACTCACATCT
>NW_006176691.1:0-323 GCF_000334495.1 Tupaia belangeri chinensis | reverse complement strand
GTATGTCTGGGAGTTTATTTCTGGGGTCTCTGTTATGTCCTATTGGTTTACAAGTCTGTTTTTTGTGGCAATATCATGCTATTTTTATTATCATAGCTTTATAGTATGTTTTCAAGTCAGGGAGTGAGATTAAACCCAATCTACGTTTTTTGTACAGATTTGCTTTGGCAACACAAGGTCTTTTATAATTTCATACCAATTATACAATTGTCTTTTCCAGATCTGTGAATATTGCCTGTGGTACTTTGATTGGGATTGTGTTTAATATGTTGATTAATTTGATTGTATTAATTTGTATTAATTCTTCCAATCTAGGAACATGG
>NW_006176690.1:0-323 GCF_000334495.1 Tupaia belangeri chinensis | reverse complement strand
TTTTTTTTTTTCAGGTCAATGACAATCTGACACGTATTTCACCTACTCATGCCTTTTAAAGGTAGGCCCAAGGAATCTACAACAATTGTGTTCCTGAATGTTTTATGTGGAACATCAGAAAGTTTTATGTCAAACACATTTAAGAAAGGGTGAACACTGTATTTCACTCTCAGAGTACTGTAATTTATTTTAGCATATAATATGCTGACTTGTGAGTTAGAGACAAAGAATAGCTTATTACGCAAAGCTATAACAGAGATAGAGTATTATCATTTATGTGTTGGTTCCTGTCAAGCTCTCGCTGTAAAACAAAATACCATAGA
>NW_006176689.1:0-323 GCF_000334495.1 Tupaia belangeri chinensis | reverse complement strand
CCCCCGCAGCCCCGCCTCCCTGCAGCGGCCTCCACTCTGCACCTCCCATAGAACCCAGTCTGTGCTTGGAGGTGCCGAGCCTTGCCCCGCCTACATGCAGGCTCTGCACAAGCGGTCAGGGGCCCCAGGAAGCCACGCTGACCGTATGCAGCAGGCTCTGTGCACGGGGGCCTCTGTTCCATGGCTCTCCTGGCCCCCAGCAGACCCAGCTCCTGGCCGAGGGTTAGCCTGGGCACAGGTTGCAGTGACCAGCCCGAGGCTTTTCACAGAGCTCGAGGGCCAGGATGGGGCTAAGTGGCCCGGTGGGACTAGACTGGTGGGGG
>NW_006176688.1:0-323 GCF_000334495.1 Tupaia belangeri chinensis | reverse complement strand
CATAGCAGTTGCACAACAAATTAATTTTTCAAATCCATAATAGGGTTCATTCTTGATAGATACATACATACACATGTGAGAGAGAAGCACCCTCCACAGGGCTGTCATTCTACAATCCTTTTCCTCCAGTCTACCTAAGTCCTGGGCACTTGCCTATACACCTAGTGAGTGTATTTCCAAGCCAAGAGGGAGAAGACTCTAATCATGGTAAGCACATGGCTTCCAGCTCCACAGACCTGTACACTACCAGCTATTCCATAGAGGCTGGGCCAACACAATAAGATTTAAAAAAAGAAAATAAATGGAGGGACCAGCAGTTAGCG
>NW_006176687.1:0-323 GCF_000334495.1 Tupaia belangeri chinensis | reverse complement strand
TTTAGGGAAAACAATAAAAATGAATTAATGTAGGTAAAAATACATTGCTGTTATGTAAGCAAGATATTACAAGACTATGCTTTTAACCATTTATTTTCTGCTGTTCCTTTAATTCAATTCTAGGCTTCGAGTGCCTTAAGAAACTTACACGTAAATTTCAAAAGATGAACTCATTTCTAGAATTCACATTTACACAAATGTGGTAACTTGGGTGTTCTTGAATTTTACCAGATTCATGCTTTGATGTACTGTGTACACCTTTCCTTCTATATTCTTTTAATAAACCTCTTTCATGGTGATGATCCCATTCCTGGTCCTTTGCC
>NW_006176686.1:0-323 GCF_000334495.1 Tupaia belangeri chinensis | reverse complement strand
CATAGCCATTACGCTAACTACTGGCCCCAGACAAGTAGAGAATCTAAGCAGAGGAATTTGTATGGTCTTAAGAGATAAAGCTATCATAGTTTCATGTACTCACATTCATTAGGGAGTTAGCTCTATACAGAAGGCAATTATACTGTCTCAGGCTTTCTCTTCTCTAGAAAGTGTTAGAGACAAAGTTACAAATTCTAGCTCTCAAGTCTTCCCCCATCAAATGGAAACTTTCACATTTCTATTTTTATCTGTGATTACAATATTTTTTCAAATAAAATTTCTTCTCAAAATAGGTTGGTAATGGGGACCAGCAATTAGCGTAA
>NW_006176685.1:0-323 GCF_000334495.1 Tupaia belangeri chinensis | reverse complement strand
GTCTCTGCACTTTATTTTGTCCACTGGTAGCGTCATGTTCTGATTCTTCTTCATCCTCGCATGTGTGCTGATGACAGGACATTGGATAATTAGATACTTGTTCTAGTCTCCACAGTCTGGCCTACTCTGGGACCCTAGAGACATCTCATTGCTGAGAAAAAGTAAGAGGCCCCTAGTGGTCTCTGTTGGCACCATGGACCACAATCAAAGCCATGGAAGAGCTCTGCACTACCCCCTCGACCTGGTGTAGGATATTTCTGAGGCCCACAAAAGGGCAATATTCTAAGGAAAGAACATGCACAAGGTCATCCCACTGTCTTGAC
>NW_006176684.1:0-323 GCF_000334495.1 Tupaia belangeri chinensis | reverse complement strand
GGTGAGCACACACACCCTATAGCAACAAAAACCTTTAAAAAAATTAAAAACAGAAACCTGGACATTCATATAATGCCAAAATAGCATCATATGAAATACTTAGTGTCCTCAGTGGGGAAAACATAAGTGTATAATGGGAGGAGTCAGAATCATCATCCTAATTGATAGATGAATCTTAGAGGATTAATAACAAGTCAGCAAGTACTGAATCTTCTAATGCATTGCAAACTGAATGTACAATATTACCTATGATATAGTCTAGCTAAAAAGATGTAGCTTGGGTCCATTAAACCTTTTTTTTTTTTCTTGAGAGATTTTCGCTA
>NW_006176683.1:0-323 GCF_000334495.1 Tupaia belangeri chinensis | reverse complement strand
GAATGATGAGGGTGGTCTGCTCTTCAGGAAGTTTGACCTTGAAGAAAATGAGAATAACAAGGTCAAAGAGGAAAATTATTTTTTAAAGGATGGGTGTAATATAGGGATTTGTATAGGATTAGTTGACAAGAAAACAGTAGAAGGGGAGAGTGAAAAGAACACACCAACACAAGCACTTAAAGACGATGATGAGTATGGGGAAAGAAAGAATAGATCCTGAGAAAGTTTTCTGAATGAGGTCTTTTAAGGAGCCAAAGAGACTGAGAAGGTTTGTAACAGTGAATTTATAGTTACTTTGGGGGGAACCAGCAGTTAGTGTAATG
>NW_006176682.1:0-323 GCF_000334495.1 Tupaia belangeri chinensis | reverse complement strand
GGAAACGCAGTGAAGTCCTTCTCACAACTCACAGTCAAGGGCCACACTGGGTGCAGGTCTGGGTGATTTCTGGGTCACATCCCTCCCTCTGTAGGGACATAGGAGCTCAGGGGTAGGGCCCAGCTATGGGAACACAATGCTAGTAGATGCTGCTCTCAGCCTGCTGTGGCCACAGGCAAGGCCTAGGGTTGATGCTAAACCTGCCTTTAAAAGCCGGGCACAGTGGCACGCACCTGTAGTCCCAGCTATTCAGGATGCTGAGGCAGGAGGAGGATGATGACATAGAGAGACCCTGTTTTGTTTTGCATTAAAAAATAAATAAA
>NW_006176681.1:0-323 GCF_000334495.1 Tupaia belangeri chinensis | reverse complement strand
AACTATGCACTTAATAAAGTGGCTAAAGCATACAAACAAATAGACAAACAATCCCTGTATATACCAAGTGGTAGTGAAGATGTGAAGCCCTGAATTCTCATATATTCTTATGGGAATATACAGTGATGCCGCTACTTTGGAAAACATTTTGACCGTTTCTTGGAAAGTTAAGCCAGCACCCACATTATGACCCAATCATTCAACTGCCAGGTATTTACCCAAAGGAAATTTAAAAAAAGAGTGCATAGAAAGACTTGTACAGAAAGGCTCATAGCAGCTTTATTTTTAACAACCCCAAACAGGAAACAATCAAAATGTCCATC
>NW_006176680.1:0-323 GCF_000334495.1 Tupaia belangeri chinensis | reverse complement strand
GGGTACACGTGCACACACACCTGGTGTGTTTCCCGAGCCACTTGGTCCAGGACTGAAACTGTGCAGTCAGCCATTTGAGATTCAATTACTCAATCATCCCGCCACCAGCTGGCCTCCATTGGTTATTTTTTATCTTTTTGATAATACTCGATCTAACTGGGCTTAGAATTGTGGTTCTGATTTGCATTTCCCTATTGATTAGTGACGGTGAACATTTTTAATACACTTATTTCCATTCGTATGTCTTCTTTGGAGGAATGTTTATTAAGGCCATTTGCCTATTTTTTAAAACAGGTTCTGGTTTTGGGGGAGTTGGGTTTTCA
>NW_006176679.1:0-323 GCF_000334495.1 Tupaia belangeri chinensis | reverse complement strand
GCTAACTGCTGGTTCCCAAGAGGTCTAATCTTGATGTTGATGCTGCTGATTGTTCAGGCTGTGGTTGCTGAAGTTTGGGGTGGCTGTGACAACTTCTTAAAACAAAACAGAAGTTTGTTGCATCAACTTACTCTCATGAGAAGTGTCTGTAACATGCCATGCTGTTCGATAGCATTTTATCCACAGTAGAACTTTTTCACAACTACAGTTGTCAAGTAAGTTTATCAAGTAGGTGAGTAAATTCTTTGTCCTTTCTGGTCATTGCAAGGGTCACAGCATATTCACTGGGAGTAGGTTTTATCTCAGGAGACCATTTTGCCCGA
>NW_006176678.1:0-322 GCF_000334495.1 Tupaia belangeri chinensis | reverse complement strand
TTACAACGTGTAAACTGGACCTCACAATCAGATTGAAAAGGGAGTCTCGTGGAACATGCATCTCATGAAATAATACGCGGACTGCCATGTTTTGTATGCAAAGAAACTTGTGCTTTAATTCCGCCTTCTGGGAACTCTCCGAAGTCCCCGTGTACGTAAGGATCGGCAGCCAGAGCCTCAGGGCCGTGCCTGAGCAAGGAGGGGAGCCTGAGCCGGCACCCTGGGGCCCTCTGCTGCCTCGCCCTGTGCTCTGGCTATAAAAGGTACCCACGATGTTTGGGAAAACCTTGACCAGACAATTCTCTTGCCCAGCCCCCACCCC
>NW_006176677.1:0-322 GCF_000334495.1 Tupaia belangeri chinensis | reverse complement strand
AGTCCAGTGCGTTGACCACCATGCTACATGTTGGCCCATTGTGAAGTACTTCTGATCCCAAGCATTTCAGATAAGGGGTACTTCACTTATAGAAGAGTATTCTCTCCACTTATTTCCTGTTTACCATGACTTAAACTTTCCTCTTCTGGCAATCAAGATGGAGACTATCAGATAGAAGATACTGAGTAACTAAAATCTTTGTTAATTAGAGGTTAGGTTAATCAGAAATGCAGAAGCACTCAACATATGCTAATTATGTATATGTGATATGGATGTGGGTGCTTCAATCTACTGTCCAACCCTATTCCCAAGTCTGACAGAG
>NW_006176676.1:0-322 GCF_000334495.1 Tupaia belangeri chinensis | reverse complement strand
TCATTTTCTATTTATGGTTCATGGCTCTTGGTGGTCTCTTTGCATTTAGTATCTGTCTTTCAGTTCTGACTAATTCTTTTAGACTGTTTTTAAAGTAAGTACCTCATCATTTCTTCCTTCTCTCTTTTCGTGACACCTACCTAATGCTGTTCTTCTCAGACCAAGCCTCAAATTTTCTGACTTTTTATCTATCTTTTTCATCTTTTTTCTTTATTCATAATAGAGCATGTGTACACATGAGAGTGAAAGAGAAAGATATGCACCCTCCAGCCTGTCAGACCAGGGGCATGCACATCCTGCACATTTCAGCCTGACTGGGAAA
>NW_006176675.1:0-322 GCF_000334495.1 Tupaia belangeri chinensis | reverse complement strand
AGCCAGGTTGATCTGAAACACTCGGGCAATGCTTATGCTTGTGGGCCTAAGATCCTGACAAGCTAGAGGAGAGGGGGAAAGGGACTACCATGTGAAAAGACCCTGTCAAAGGTACTTCTCTCTCATGAGTGTACTCATTATCACGAATAAAATGAACTAAAAAAGAGTCTCATCTGGACTTGATACTTATTCAGTATGCTTGCATGTTTGCCAGGTAGAATAATGGTTCCCAGATTGACAGACTTGGAATTTTTTTTTTTGGGGGGGGGGAATTTTTTGCTAGAATTTGCTCCCCAGGGAGGATGCC
Organism: Tupaia belangeri chinensis; assembly: GCF_000334495.1. Taxonomy (NCBI): domain Eukaryota; kingdom Metazoa; phylum Chordata; class Mammalia; order Scandentia; family Tupaiidae; genus Tupaia; species Tupaia belangeri. Next base: position 15 of record NW_006176675.1, on the reverse strand, counting down.
ACGCTGCAATCCCTT
>NW_006176674.1:0-322 GCF_000334495.1 Tupaia belangeri chinensis | reverse complement strand
CTTTATGCTGCAATCCACCTTTAGTCCCAGCTTCCCAGATCACAGATGCCCATGTGCCCAGTGTGCAGGAAATTCTCAAGATGTGAACCCAGGACCTTTTGCATGTAGATCCAGTTGCATTGCTGCTGCACCATCACCTGACTCCTAAGCTACATCATTGTCTGACTTCTAAGCTAAAAGCTTCTTGAGCACAAAAACCACACGTCTCCTCCCTGCACAGTTCCTGGAACCAAAGGGACTTGGTGAACATTTCTTGGATCAAATGAATGAGTGTTAAAAGATTAAACCAGATGGGGCCAGCAGGTGGAATGATGGTTAAGGT
>NW_006176673.1:0-322 GCF_000334495.1 Tupaia belangeri chinensis | reverse complement strand
GTCCAGCACCTTAACCACTATGCTACCTGCCCCTTCATGCATTATTTTTGATACGAGTTAACCTGTAGCTTATGCCAAGTATATTTAATGACTTCATGCATTTGGATTTCAAACAATGTTGAAAGCACTTACTTTTGAATTTTTAAATATATCTTAACAGAACCTAAAGGAGCAAGAAGAGATTTCAGAAGCTATGATAAACCTTGGCAATTAAATGCAAAGAAGCCCAAGAAATCAAAAAGTGACCTTGCTGTGTCTAATATTTCTCCACCATCACCGGACTCCAAATCATGTAAGGAAGCTTGTTATTCAGATGTTATTC
>NW_006176672.1:0-322 GCF_000334495.1 Tupaia belangeri chinensis | reverse complement strand
TGTGATAAATACATGAAATATTTCCTTCTATTCAGATATTCTCTGTATATTAGCTGGGCTTGAAAACTTATTAGTAAATCCATCAGTACGGATTTACTATTCTACTGCTGCCCATTATCTGTGGACTATCAAGTATTCCCTTTCAATCACTCTGTAAATCGCCAGACCTATGCACTATTACCTCTTATGTCTCTCTCACAAATATACTAAGCCACTAATGATTCCTTGAAGAGCAATACTCTCTCAGTAAACAATGGAGGTAGTTAATGGCCTGAATGTTTGCCATAAACTTTTATAAGATAGGTAATATCTTCCTTGCCCC
>NW_006176671.1:0-322 GCF_000334495.1 Tupaia belangeri chinensis | reverse complement strand
GATGTCTCATGTGTTGAATTACTAGATGAATCCAAAAGCCAGAAACTAAAGCATTTGACACGGTTAATAATTTTATTTTTATTATACTAAATGTCAGGTCAGAAGTCAATGGCATTTACATGCTGGAAGACTACCGCTCAACTCTTTCAATATCAAATACTGATTAACCAAATGTGATTGGACTTTACTGCTACAACTTTATGGTTTCTTTCAAGTATAGGCAAGTCTTTTAAATGAGCACATATGAAAATGTGCAAAACAAATGAAATATAAATATTTAAAGAATGAACAGAAATGGCTTTTAAACATAAACCACCCTGCC
>NW_006176670.1:0-322 GCF_000334495.1 Tupaia belangeri chinensis | reverse complement strand
GGGAAAGCTGAAACCAACAGGAGACAGGTCAGTGTTTCAGGGTTCGTGGTAAGCCAGAGACCAGCATGAGAAGAGCCTTCCTAAAGTAGAACCTGGTGGCAATGTGGATGCCACAGGGTTGCCACTTGAGTAGAAAGGGAGGGAATGAAAGATAGGACCAAGGACTCCTGGGACCACCATGGAACAACTTAGCTGCCTTTGTGCCCCTGAAGAGTTCCCAGAGAGTACCTGAAAGTTCCCTGAGAGCCTGATGTGCTTGTCTAGACATCACAGAAACTCTCCTCTCTTCCCCCCCAACACTGTACCAACCATCCTTCCTAAG
>NW_006176669.1:0-322 GCF_000334495.1 Tupaia belangeri chinensis | reverse complement strand
CTATATCTCTTACACCTAAAGAAAAGTCCAATAGGTAATGGATGCTCAACGAATATTTTTTAAAGTAATGTTGATCGAGTCTTTAAAAAGAATAAGTGAAACCCAGATTAAGGAGTTTCTTGAAAATAAGACAAAAAATTATGAAATACATTGTATAGATCAGTAGTTTTCAACAAAGTGGGTCAAAATAAAGGTCCAAAGTATACTCCGTTACAAAGTGCGGGGCAAAATGAAGGGGGAGTGTTTCTTACATGGCTTGAAAAAGTTTGCAAGTAACTTCAACAAATAGTACATTGCTCTTTACCTTAAAAATCATGGTGGC
>NW_006176668.1:0-322 GCF_000334495.1 Tupaia belangeri chinensis | reverse complement strand
TTCCATGAACATTTTAGAGGTCCTTGTACATGGGACAGAGGAGGTGAGGGTATCAGTCTATAGTCTTGACCTGAAATCCTTTCCCAGATTCTGTAACCATGAAACCCTGGACCCCAAAGTCTTTCTGCCTACATCAAAGACTCCTGCCCACACAGGTGCTAAGATTTCTTCCTGGTAGATGGTTAGGCTTCCACCGAGCTCCACTCCCTCTACTCAGCAGCACCCAGGTGATTCTGCTGAGCTCCAATTCCTCTGCAGACCCTGGTGCTTGTGATACAGATGGTTCCCACCCTCTCTGCTTGCCCACTGGTTGCTGATTGCC
>NW_006176667.1:0-322 GCF_000334495.1 Tupaia belangeri chinensis | reverse complement strand
AAGTTCTTAACCTATCTGTGTCTTGGTTTTCTTATTTCTAAAGAGGACTAATCACAACACCTATCAAAGATTTATGTTAGAGCAATTAAGTGAATAAATGCTTTAAAGAATTTGGAACCTTGTCAGGTACCTTATAATCATTAGTAAAATATAAATATATGAGTAAAATGTTTTGAATATTTTAAAGGTAAGTTCTTCATAAACTAAGCAAATATTGTTCTAGAATAGAAATATAGTCCTTTAAAACTACCCATTTAAGGGGTCAGTGGGTAGCATAGTGATTAAGATGCCTACTGGACTCTCACATGGCTGACAGTAGTTC
>NW_006176666.1:0-322 GCF_000334495.1 Tupaia belangeri chinensis | reverse complement strand
TTAAATAACAAGAAGTAATTCAGCTGTTGATATAAGATCTGCTAATGATAGTGAAATGTCCCTGAGGTCTAATTAGCCACAACTAAGAATCTTCACAGAATTTGTGTGCAAACAGGTTATATGGTAAAACTTTGTAAGGCTCAAGAGAAAGGCATCATTCAAATGTGCCATTTGTAAGTGGACAAGGGCTTAATGTGACTGAGCTAATTGCCATTTTAAATTTTACAACTTCACTTTCTTGGTAAACTAAGAACTTCCTGAGGCCCTAGCCATGAAAATATGTCAAATTGATTGGTGAGTGGTTTTATTTTATTGGGGGGGG
>NW_006176665.1:0-322 GCF_000334495.1 Tupaia belangeri chinensis | reverse complement strand
GAACCTGTCTTACCTCGAACATTTCCCCCTGTTGACGACACACTTATCCTTCAAATACAGGATCGTCTTCTTCATCCTCGGGAATATTGTCTTAGGCTGCTCTTGCTCTATATTCGGGGTTTCCATCTCTTGTATCATCCCTTCACATGGTGTTTGAGAGGTGTTCTGAGTCTTCCAGATGTATTTATTTCCGTCATAAAATTCTGTTGAGCAAAATACAGGCGTATTTTAGCCATGAGGTCGACACTGTGCAGCAAAGTGAGTCCAAGCCCATCTGTCCTGACCAACAGAAATAAGGCAGTGGCAAGGGAGGCCCCATATT
>NW_006176664.1:0-322 GCF_000334495.1 Tupaia belangeri chinensis | reverse complement strand
AGATAGATAGATAGATAGATAGATATAGAAGACAAAGATAATTGATGAATGTTTTTCTTAAAAACTCTGTCATTTCTTGGTTGGCATATCTCTAGGCATTTCTCTTTGGAAATCATATTTAAGACCATCTTGCAGAGACTGTAACTGGAAAAAAAAAGACAAACATTTCCTTTGGTTACAAATAAGAAGTTATTTATGATGATCCATAAGAGACTCATTTGCAGATAATGGTACACCAGATGGCAGCAAGTGGTCTGTGCAACACTCTATTACAGTTTGGTACCTACGAGGTGCTATATAGTTATAGTCCCTCCACAGTGCA
>NW_006176663.1:0-322 GCF_000334495.1 Tupaia belangeri chinensis | reverse complement strand
TGTCATTGTTGGTTTTTGGTGTTAGGTTCTATGAGCTTTGGACTTTGGTTTCTGTTTTGTTCATTTGTCTGTTTGTTGGTGCATTTCAGACAAGCGAATTTATCTAAGTGAGTTTAGATGTCTCTGCAGTCACCCCGGAGCCCATACCGCCTTTTTGAGGAGTGAAGTCTGCGGCCGTCTGTGATTTACTAAAGCCCCCACCATGCTCTACACGTGGTAATACCATAGCCCGACTCCCATATCCTCTCATCTCTAAACCATGCGGCCTCCCTCTCCCCACAAGATGTGATCATCCTGCCTCTCACACTGGCACCCAGTGCCC
>NW_006176662.1:0-322 GCF_000334495.1 Tupaia belangeri chinensis | reverse complement strand
TACATGGGAGTCCAGCGACACAGCCATTGTGTTAACTGCTGGTTCCTAGAACAATTCTTGTGTACTAAATAACATAGTATTAAATACATAAAGTTCCTGCTGTACTTTCTTATGTGTTTATCAATATAAAATAGTCCTGTATGCATTGGAACTACATTCAATTTTTTTTCCTGATAGATATATTCCTAGTTCTCTTTTTCTTTTTTCCTTTGTTTGAAATGACTTTATTTGTACTTTTGATTTTATTTTTGTTTTTAGAGAGTTTTGCTACAGGGAGTGTACACTTGCTGAAGAGAGAGAGACAGAGAGATTGAAAGTGAGA
>NW_006176661.1:0-322 GCF_000334495.1 Tupaia belangeri chinensis | reverse complement strand
ATCCCTGCTGGGGGCGCGATCCTACAGACTCAGGTCTGGACAGACGCTCTGGCAACAGAGGTCAGTCAGACCGAGGGACTCTGCCTCAGTTTCCTCCTCAGCTGGGTGGGACAATACTGTCGCTGTCTTCTCTCACTGGCCAGCCTGACCTGGTCCAGGCGTCACCATCTTCCGTCCAGACATTGTCCTGGCTGCTCCCCTGTCTCTGTCACACCTACTCCTGTCCCTAGCAGACCTTTCTCCCTCCAAGGCAGCCAGGGAGGATTTGAAAAGCTCAGCCCTGAGACCAACAGTGGTTAAGGGTGCTGGATCCCACATGGCC
>NW_006176660.1:0-322 GCF_000334495.1 Tupaia belangeri chinensis | reverse complement strand
GGATCCTGTTCCATTCCAGCCGCCCGCAGCCACGCTTGGGGCCGGGGACTGTGGGGACGTGCGCTTGAATCAGGGTCTTCTGGCTCCCGGGGCCCGCGCAGGAATAACCCCTAATAGGCGGAATCAGGGAACACAGCCTAAGAATAGCACGAGACTCCGAGGAGTTGGAGAATATAGGTGGAGAACCTGCAAGGGAATTTAGGGAGACAGTGTGGGTTTTCTTCAAATTCCTGTTGCGCTCCCCCATGCCACCTCGCTTCTGCAGCTAAGCCGGGTTTTGGAAGGTTAAACCTGAGCGTGAGCGCCAGTAGGTAGTGTGTGC
>NW_006176659.1:0-322 GCF_000334495.1 Tupaia belangeri chinensis | reverse complement strand
ACCTCCCCTTTGTGAGATTTTGGGCACGTATGCACACAGCTGGCATGTTTCTTAAACTGCTGGGACAAGACCCAAATTGCACACTTGGCATGAGGAATCCACCCTCTGTAATGACCTGGCCATGGCCTGGCCCTGCAAATCCCTTTGAAACTTGCTTTTACACTCATTATGTTTGGGCTTCAAGCATGTTAATACGTGTAGACCTGATTCATTCATTTTTTCTTAAATTTGAGATTTTTGCCATCGAGAGAAAGAGAGAGAGTGTGCATGTGCTTGCCAGAGAGCGAGAGTCTGAGATAGTGAGAGGGAAAGTGAGAAATCA
>NW_006176658.1:0-322 GCF_000334495.1 Tupaia belangeri chinensis | reverse complement strand
TCTGGTATCTGGTCCAACCCATAGAGAAGTAATGAAATTCTGCCTAGGATACAGCAAGCAGAAGAAAGTTCTGCGAGTATATGGGACCCCAGGAGTCCTTTAGAAACATTCCAGAACATGTTTGCCCTCATCGCCGAGAAAAGAATCAATACCTTTCATGCTTCTTCCCTCACCCAGGAAGCCTTATGCTAGCTGGAAGTCTGAATCTGCAGAAGAGCAGGTTACTGTAGTGTATCAGGTGTCCTAGAGTAAAAATTACAGGAGGGCCAGCATGCTGCCTTTGGAAAGGCATGAAAGGATACACAATCGGGGTGGCAATGAC
>NW_006176657.1:0-322 GCF_000334495.1 Tupaia belangeri chinensis | reverse complement strand
AAAAAAAAAAAAAGAAAACCTAGTACAGAGAAGTACTTAAAATACACATTAAAAGAAGTATTAGGAATCATTTAACGAAGGATGATCATTTACCCAGCCTCCAAAGCATAGTCAGTAGCATACTGAGCTTCAATGCTGAGGGCCACATGGCCAACCACACGCTCAAATCCTAGGCTGGTCAACCTGAAACACTCCATGTATATGCATGCGTGTGCACCCACACCTGAGAGCCTGACCAGCTGGAGGGCTGAGGGAAGGGGTGAGGCATAACAAGACCCTAGTAAGGGTGCTTCTCTCTCTCATGCATACCCAAACATGTGCA
>NW_006176656.1:0-322 GCF_000334495.1 Tupaia belangeri chinensis | reverse complement strand
ACCTGAGTCAAGGCCTGGAAATTTCCCTCTTTGAAAGAGAGCCACACACTTGATGCCATCAACTCCAAAGCATTCTAGTCTCCTAGGACTGAAACAACTTCATCCCCTGAGCCCATGAATGACCTCAAACTGCTATTTGTTGGGCCTCTTCCATCAGTGCTATAATTTGCCTATTCTCTAGATTTTTCAAATTTTGTATTGTACCTTCATAACTTCAAAACATAACTTTGACCAGTAATGAGAGAGAAGCCCTGATTTTCGTCTGCCTAGACACCTGTCCATATCAGTTCTCCTTGTCTGGATCAAGGACACCAAAAATATT
>NW_006176655.1:0-322 GCF_000334495.1 Tupaia belangeri chinensis | reverse complement strand
GGACAGTGAAGGGAAGGGGCCTTTTCTAACTTACTGCTGGCCACGTCGTGCCAAGGCGCAGTCTCCGTCTGGCTGGTAGCGTCAGACCCGGGCCCCCACGCACAGACCTGCTCTCTGTCCACAGCACCGCTGCAGGCCGGCTCTGCACACACAGCCACTGCCAGCTCGATTCTGCCCAGTTCCCACGGAAGGGGGAAAGACTACCGGGTGCGCGTGTAGGGGTCCTGGCAGTGCGTGCTCCAGCGTGGGCTTGCAGGCCAGTGGTGGGCCGAGGAGAGGTCCCCAAAGCAAGAGCGGGGACAGCAGTGAGTGGCTGGGAGAG
>NW_006176654.1:0-322 GCF_000334495.1 Tupaia belangeri chinensis | reverse complement strand
TTTTTTTTGTTACTAGCATTATTATTTGGAAACATGTTAATGAATATAAATAAATTCTTAAAGGAGTTTGCCTGTAAAAATCTTAACTTTCCTACCTCCACTCTTACTGATTAGCTATTGGGTTGTTGGAAAAGTGATGAGGCGTTTTGCGCAGAAAAACATAGAAAAACACATGATGACGTTTCCAACAATCCAATACCTATCTCAGGGTGCTATCTAGAAATAGGGGTATTGTTTTCACATGTTCGAAGGGCTGGTAACATGTTTTAGGAATAGCATTTATCTTTTTGTTGTTGAAATGAAGCATCCAAGCCTCTTTCCA
>NW_006176653.1:0-322 GCF_000334495.1 Tupaia belangeri chinensis | reverse complement strand
ACAGAGAACTCCCTGGACAAGGCAACATTGGTCATAAGAGGGCGAATCTCTGGAGATGGGGTCAGCTGTTGAAAATACATGATCTCTAATATTAGATTAGAAGGGTATATTTCTAATAAAGCACTAAAATTCATGTACAAAGATGAGCTTTGTTGTAGCACTGTTTTTAACTGCTATCTATAGTGGGATACTAGTCATTACTCAGATTTATATTTACCCTAACAAAAAATCCTCATGGTGTATTGTTATGTGAAACAAAACAGACTGCAGAAAAACGCTATTTGTGTGATACTAGTTTTTTTTTTTCTTTTCTTTTTTTTTT
>NW_006176652.1:0-322 GCF_000334495.1 Tupaia belangeri chinensis | reverse complement strand
AACAAAACAAAACAAAACAAAAACAGCAAACTGTGTCCAGGTCAATAGTGGGACCATCTGAAGCTCCTGCCGGGCTGCTGTGGCTCGTGGCCACCTTGCAGCATGAGCTGGTGACCTGAAGTCGCAGGTCACCTTGGCAACAGGAAGGCTGGTGGAAAGAACTTATATAAAGCGTCTTTATGTGTCTGAGATATTTAAAGATATTTTTGCACAGCATCAGTTCTACTAACATTGACCCTTGAGACCTTCTCTGGGTCTTTACTCACAGCCCTCCAAGTTGGTCAATACCTCGGGGCCAGCAGGTGGCATTGTAGTTAAGGTG
>NW_006176651.1:0-322 GCF_000334495.1 Tupaia belangeri chinensis | reverse complement strand
TTTCTTTTGCTGTGCAGAAGCTTTTTAGTCTCATGTTGTCCCATTTGTCTATTTTAGGGAGATCTATTAATTATACTGTTTAAAAAGTATCTATTGATGACAGCTATGTGCAGGCACACTGCTAAGTGCTTGAGTAACTGTGATGAAAGAAGTTGTTTGTTTTCATGTAGCTTAATGTTTCATGGGGTGATAGGCAAAAATCAACTACTTTCAGAAATGATAAATTGTGACTGAGAAGCAAAAAGACAGGATATTGTGTATGAGCAGATGTGTCGAAAGTTGAAGATATATATAATTTTTAGGGAACCAGCAGTTAGCGTAA
>NW_006176650.1:0-322 GCF_000334495.1 Tupaia belangeri chinensis | reverse complement strand
TTTTTTTTTTTTAGGTTTGGAGCAGAATTTTGGATTATTGATCACTCTTTTTTGCCTGATCTCTCTTGTGGCTATTGGGCAAAATTATAATAGAGTGTGGGTGAGCAGGGCACTAACAAAGGCAGAGTGCTTCTTAATGTGCCAGGTGGTGTGCTGTATACCTTATATTTATTGTACTTTTTAATCCTCACAAGAAGCCAGTGAGATGCAAGGATTACCATGCTTAATTCATAGATGAGGAAACTGAGAAACATAGATATTAAACAGCTTGCTCTCAAGGCTAATCCAGTAATGGAATTAGGTTTTAAACTCAGATCTGCCT
>NW_006176649.1:0-322 GCF_000334495.1 Tupaia belangeri chinensis | reverse complement strand
TATCAGAACAGCAACTCCCATTTCTTATTGATTTTTATTTGCATGGAATGTCTTTTTCTAACACTACTCTCAGTTAATGTCTTTGCTGATGAGGTGAGTTTCTTCTAAGTAGCATATAAAAGATTATTTTATTTTTAAAAAATCCATTTAGCCCATATGTATCTTTTGATTGAGGATTTTAATCTGCTTGCATTTAATTTTTATTCTTGATATGCACAGACTTACATCTGTCATATTGTTGGTTGCTTCATGGTTATTTTGCAGTTCCTTATTTCCTTTTTCTGTTATTGTTTACCTTTGTTGGCTGGACATTTTCCATGAT
>NW_006176648.1:0-322 GCF_000334495.1 Tupaia belangeri chinensis | reverse complement strand
TTTCAACGTCAAATATAAGTGACTTAAGGCCTCCTCATCTAGTCAATAAATCAGTCACATATTAATTATTTATTGCATGCTATGGATGACAAAGAATTTGAAAAGTTTGAGAGTTTAGTAGGAGAAGCAAAATTAATAATGCCATTTGCAAAAAACCTTCTTTAAAAAGTCTATTTATTTCTTCTATGAATGAGTGACAGAGCAAGCCAGAGAGGGAGAAAGAGGGAGATAACTCCCAGCAGGGTCTCGATGCCTGTAATCCATCCCATGCTCAGCCAGCCTGGGTCATGGGCACTCACGTGCCTGGATCATGAACACTCAC
>NW_006176647.1:0-322 GCF_000334495.1 Tupaia belangeri chinensis | reverse complement strand
AACCACTACGCCACCTGCTGGCCCCATTAAACCTGTACTTTAATTCCCATTTTCTAAGAACTTTTTGGAAGTCCCCTTGCATTTCTAAAATATACGCAAAGTAGGGCCAGCTCTGGTGCAGAGGTGATGTGCTGCTCCAGAGAACCACACCCCACATGGTGACCGGTTCAAATCCCTGGCCCAGGCAGCCTGAAAGACAGTGGCCCGTGATCGTGAGATCCAGTGGCCTGGAGGACTGAAGGAGGTAGACTGAGGTGTCACCGGGCCTGGGGAGGGTGTTCCTATTTCTCTCATGCACATGCTCTATCATGAATAAAGAAAA
>NW_006176646.1:0-322 GCF_000334495.1 Tupaia belangeri chinensis | reverse complement strand
CTTTTTATTTCAGTCTTCATTATTTCAGTTGCTATAAATTCATTCAGGAGTAGGTAGTTTATTTTCCACATGTGTATATTTGAGGGTTTATTCCGTAGTTGATTTTAAGTTTTATTCTATTGTTATTTTAAAAGATGCTGAATATAGCTTGTATTCTTTTGAATGTGTAAAAGCTTGTTTTTTGACCTATGATTTTGTTCATCTTTGAACATATTCTATATGGGGGTGTGTAAAATCTGTATTTTGTGGTTGTTAGGGTAATAGGGAGAAAGAACAGTGCATGCTGTAAAGATGTACCTGATTAAATGTAAATAAGAAATAA
>NW_006176645.1:0-322 GCF_000334495.1 Tupaia belangeri chinensis | reverse complement strand
CACTGCCCACTGCCCACCCTATGGCTCCAGGTGTAGCTTGTGCTCCCAGAAATTTAGGCATATGCAGGCTATCAAGATCCTCAGAGTGTCCCAAGTCCAGGGCACCCTAATGCCCACCCCTTCATGGCAACTGACAGTTCAGCACCTCTGCTGACCCCACCCTCAATATCTGCTTTGACCAGGGTATCGGCTTGGTCCTATATCACCCAGACTGGCTGGGGTCCAGGCCTACTATCCAGCCCCCTCCTATGCACGGTTCCAGACATATGCTATCTAGATCCCCTACCAAGATGTCATCCCTGGGGATATGGCAGCACATTCT
>NW_006176644.1:0-322 GCF_000334495.1 Tupaia belangeri chinensis | reverse complement strand
GCAGGTAAGGCAGTGAGTTCATGCAGTGTCCTTCCAGGGATTTCTGCAGTTTCTGCCCTGTTTGGTTTGTGTCAATAAACAGTTTTGGGCTAACATCAGCATAAGCAAATCCCTAGTCCAGAAGCCCAGTTTTATCACACCAGCGACAGAACTTGCAGCATGTGTGAGGGAGAAACGCTCTCGGTCTGGGCCTTGGCTGTTAAACTGCACGCCCCACCCCTGCATCCCTGCTGAGCTCGTGTGTTTAAAGCCATACCCGCCGGGATGTCAGCATGTGACTGTCTTTGGAGACCGGGCCTTTAGAGAGGTGATTCAGTCACAA
>NW_006176643.1:0-322 GCF_000334495.1 Tupaia belangeri chinensis | reverse complement strand
CTGATAAGAATGCAAAATGGTACAACCACTTTGAAAGGCAGTTTGGCAGATTCTTACAAAACAAAATATACTCTTACCAAAAACTCCACAATCATGTTCTTTTGTATTTGTCCAAAGGAGTTGAAAACCTGTCCACACAAAGCCTGCACACAGATATTTGTGAAAGTTTTACACACAATTGTTGAAACTTGGAAGCACCTGCGATGTCCTTCTCTAGGTGAGTGGGTAAATAATCGATTGTATAGCTAGTCAGTGAGTTATTACTAAGTCCTAAAACATGAGCTATTAAAGCACGAAAAAAGATTGAGGCAATTGAAATGCA
>NW_006176642.1:0-322 GCF_000334495.1 Tupaia belangeri chinensis | reverse complement strand
TGAATGAACTTTCTCCTAATGTGAAAATAGTCTAAGGGTTAATGACTTGGAAAAACATTACTCAGTTGAAGATCATGTTGTTCTAGATTACCTCTCACTAGGAAATACTAATTGTTTCATTATTTACCTTCTTATGAATCTAATGGACAGAATAGGACACAATACTTTTCTCCTCTGGTCTATGACAACAAAGACTCAGAAGACCCTCCAGAAAATTAAGAGAAGATAACAACAGAAGTGCAGAGATAGGAAAGTGATGTGAAAGCTTAGAATGATAGAACCAAAAGATTATATCTACAAATACAACTAAAAGAAGAAAAAA
>NW_006176641.1:0-322 GCF_000334495.1 Tupaia belangeri chinensis | reverse complement strand
AAAAAAAAATGAACCTTTTCAAGAACCATTGTATGTATTACCAAACTTAAAAATATATTGTGAGCAATTGCAATGCATGGGTCCATCCCCATTCATCTGTGTAAAAAGCAGCTTATGATGATTATTAGCAGTAAGTACTATGTCAGTTTTATTAAATATTTTATTTTAGAATTTTATTTTGATATACATTGTGAAATGATTCTACTGTCAAGTGATATTTACCATCTTGTACATTAGTTCTCCAGAATTTATTCATTTTGAACAACTGAAATTTGTATCTTTCAACTAACATGTCTCCATTTTCCCTGTCCCCTAGCTCTTT
>NW_006176640.1:0-322 GCF_000334495.1 Tupaia belangeri chinensis | reverse complement strand
TCTGGGACTTGATCCGTGGCCAACTATATAGGAGTTCAGCGAGGTAACCGTTATGCCATCTACTGTTCCCTATCATTGAACCTTGATATAAGTTTGCTTCAGCTCCTAAGAAATGCACCTACATGAGTCAATAGACACCCTTGGTGTCCTGGAAGACTGACTTGTGTGACTGACAACTTCTCCTTTATTTACTGTTTGCTAATTTGTTACTAACAAGCAAAGGTGACCAAGAATGATGGGCGTTGGCCATCAGAGGGTTGTGTTTGCTAATTTTCCCTTTTTCACCTTCCTCTATGCAATGCAATACACACACACACACACA
>NW_006176639.1:0-322 GCF_000334495.1 Tupaia belangeri chinensis | reverse complement strand
GTCAACTGTAGTTCAAGTCCTGGACCTGGAGACTTGCATTCTTTTTCTCCATTTCTCTGGTCAAACTGAATAAATGAAAGTTAAATAGTTCTAGAAGAATAATTTTAAAAATATTATGGCACAATCCTTCCCACCCTGTCAAAGCACACACACCACTGAAGTAGAATTTCATCTCACCTTAAAAGTGAACACATTTAATGTATGAAGCCTCCAGCACTGTGTGACTACCCCTTCCCACCAAAACCAGCTCAGTGATCCTTTGAACATCTCACAGGGTAAGAGACTCAAACAGCACAAGGGATATGGACAATCTTTTTGGTGG
>NW_006176638.1:0-322 GCF_000334495.1 Tupaia belangeri chinensis | reverse complement strand
AATATTATAGACTATTTTTTGTGTTCTCTTGTTTATTGACTTGAAAATCCTACTTTCCATAATTTGTTTTTCTATTTTTAAAAAAATTTCCTTTTGGATTCTTCAACTAGATCATGGAATTAAACTTAAAAATAGTCTTCTTCTCACTTTATGTCTTTCTATCTGGCCCATCTTATTCTCCTTCAAGTTTTTATCTATTTATAAACTGTTGACTCCAAATTCTGCATCTCTCTTTTTAGAGTTCTTTCTTCAACTCAAGATCCTTGCTTCCAAATGCCAACTCAATTAAACATGTCCCTTTATACACACACACACACACACA
>NW_006176637.1:0-322 GCF_000334495.1 Tupaia belangeri chinensis | reverse complement strand
CAGGACGTGAACCCAGGGCCTTGCCACGTGGGTCTACTTGAATTACCACTGCGCTACCCTCTGGCCCCTATTGGCCAGTTCCTCTGCAGAGATTCATTTTACCTTATTTCCATGACAAAAATCAGATATTGGGTGTCGGCACTGGAAGCATTCTAAGACACGATCTAGAATAAAGTTCTCATGTTCCCACTGGGGGGCTCGGTCCAGCCAACTAACTCAGACAAACCTCAACTCCATCCTTGGTCATCAATAAGATGGCGCTGATGAGAAGTGCTACACTCGTGGTGTGTTTGAGACAGATTTTTAATTGATTTATTTTTGC
>NW_006176636.1:0-322 GCF_000334495.1 Tupaia belangeri chinensis | reverse complement strand
TCCCATTGTCCCCGCAGCAATGACCTCCTTTGGCTGCACACCATCTTCGCTGTCGTTTACCTCCTCCTCACCGTGGGTTTCATGCGGCACCACACCCAGTCCATCAAGTACAAAGAGGAGAATCTGGTGAGTGAAGCTGGGGCTGGGGTCCATGCAAGATAGGGAGAGGCTCAGGTGGGAGTCAGAGAGGTGTGATCTCCCAGGCTTAGGCCACAGGACTGTGACAGCAGTGAGTTCAAGGCGGGGCCTGTGTGGCATCTGGCTTGCATAGGTTTTTAATTTTTTAAAAATTTTCTAGTGAATTGCAGGATCAGCAGTTAGC
>NW_006176635.1:0-322 GCF_000334495.1 Tupaia belangeri chinensis | reverse complement strand
TTTTAACCCATAGGTCTCTGGAGGACACTTTCAAACTATAGCGGATATTGTGAAAAAAAATTCTCTCATCAAATAATCGTTGAAATGTTCCCCAGAACCTCAACTTGGAAAATGTTGACCTAACTTAATGTATTATAGTTATGACATTAAACATGGATAAGTTGATTCTTTGATCCTTTGGAAAATTTTAACATTAATATAAAATGTTAGAAAATCATTGGAAATATAAAATTGTATTACTGTAAATTAATAAAATTAGTTTTTCCCACTAAACAAACAAGTACTTTTTGTAACTCCCCTGGACTCCAGTTTTTTTTTTTTT
>NW_006176634.1:0-322 GCF_000334495.1 Tupaia belangeri chinensis | reverse complement strand
AGAAGAGATTGCAATGCAGCTATCCTTTCTCATTTCTGCTCACTCTCCCTCTCTCTCTTTCTTATCTCTTGCTGGCGAGTACACTTGCCCTATAGCAGATGAAAAAAAATCTTCTATAATACTAACTTTTAAGAAATCACAAAATTAATAAAAGTTTCCATAGTACAGGTAATAGTAAGAAGCCCTTTTAGGGCTGGCCTCATGCATAGCCTTAAGTTAAGAGAGCCAATCCCGAATGGCCCACTATAGTTCAAACCTTAACCCCAACAGCTTGAAAAACATGCTGGATTCATGTGTATGCATGACCCAAAATCCCTACAGG
>NW_006176633.1:0-322 GCF_000334495.1 Tupaia belangeri chinensis | reverse complement strand
ACAACTCAGAATCAAATACGATACTCTATGGTAATTTTCATTCTCTTCCTATTTTACTACTGTATACTGTATGTTGTTTGCAATCTCAAAGTGCTTATTACATAGACATTTTGTAGATTAAACTGCTACGGAGGGGAAAGATAAGTGTGTAGGTCTGGCTAGACTCAGTAATAAGTGAAGCCATAGGAACAGGGCAGTATTCCTTTTCTTGGCGAGACTGTATTTAGTGAACGGGAGAAAGTGCCACCTGCTGGCAAAACCTTAAATGGCCCAGGACGTAAAGATCTGATCATTCACCGCCTAATGGCTGGATGAGAAGGGA
>NW_006176632.1:0-322 GCF_000334495.1 Tupaia belangeri chinensis | reverse complement strand
AAAAAAACAAAACAACTATTAGTGAGGATGGAAATGTAAAATGGTGCAAACTCTTTGGAAAACAGTTCAGTGGTGTTTCCCAAAAGGTTAAACAGAGTAATATGACCCAGAAATCCCCTCCTACCCTCTAAAGAAATGAAAATTTAGTTCCACACAAAAACTTACAGTAGCATTATTTATGATGACCTAGAAGAGGAAATAACTGAAACATTTGTCAACGGCTGGGTAAAGAAAATGTGGTATATCTATACAATGGGAATTATTTGTCAATAAAAAACACACTAATGTGAAGAGTCTTCAAAAAAGTTCATGGAAAATGTAT
>NW_006176631.1:0-322 GCF_000334495.1 Tupaia belangeri chinensis | reverse complement strand
TTTAACCTTAGATAGGTCTGAAATCAGAGTCCACGATGCAGGCTGATTTACCCCTTAGATGTGTGGACCTAGTTGTTAAGTTTTCTAAGTTATATTTTCTCTATTTCCATTAGTTAACTTTATAATCCTGAAAAATTTAAATGTTAAAATTTGCAGTGATGTCTACCAGAACTTCACACTTAAAAGATTGCTTTCAATTCTCCCTGCATTGTTTCCTATGTAAAACAGACTCTAGTCGGTTATTATAGCCTAATTATTATTTTTTAAGATAGGCATTTTTAAGATTTTTACAAAGAATTATTCTATTTAACTTTATTTATTT
>NW_006176630.1:0-322 GCF_000334495.1 Tupaia belangeri chinensis | reverse complement strand
CAGATCTGGCCTGCTGGCCAGGTTGCCAATCCCTGCTCTAGAACCCCTGGGCACAGCTGTGTGATCCCGGGCACGTGCTTTCTCCTCTGACCTGCTTGCTTGTCTATGGTGAAAGTATGAACAGAATTGCCCTCAGTGGATCGGAAGGATTCAGTGCAAAAAGCACTTTTAATACAGGAGGTGTTGAATAAATGGTAAAATAAGGATAAGGACATCTTCCCTCTCCACTGTGTCTGTTGGGCTCTTTCTGCATGCCAGACATTTAGAGCGATGAGTTATATAAGATGTCACCCCATGGGGCCAGCAGGTGGCATAGTGGTTA
>NW_006176629.1:0-322 GCF_000334495.1 Tupaia belangeri chinensis | reverse complement strand
TTAAATTGAACAGGAGAAAAAATATTTATCAATAGCATGGCATAAGGGCAAATATACACAAAAAATTACCACTCTGACCTGTTAAAGGAGCTTCTGTTGGATCAAGAGCCACGACAGCTGAAAGAAATGAACATGAGTACTTGTCAATTACGTGTTCACATTATTTGACAGCGTGTGTCTTTGTGTATAATCCACCAGTGGTAACAAGACATACAAGAGGCATCCGTTAAAAATATGAGCCCCCAAATTTTGAAATAATTGGTCTGATTGTATGTAATTCAGAAGATCTAATTTATATACTATTTGTCTGCACGTGAAGATA
>NW_006176628.1:0-322 GCF_000334495.1 Tupaia belangeri chinensis | reverse complement strand
TAGAGGTGAGAGAGGTTAAGTAGGCAGGGAGATAAATGAAGTTAATTTGGCTATAAGTTGATCACTGCTAAAGCTGTGTATGAATAATCATGGTTAGTAAACTAGTGTTTCTAATTTTGTCTGTTTTTAAATGTTTCCATAATGAAAGGTAAAGACAAAAAGAAACCACTCCAGATACTTAATCATGTCTTCAAGCCCCCTGGGGTTATCAAATGTGGAATGGTCTGGAAAATCTATTTATTCTGTAATTTCAGTGAGAAAGCTGGAGTCTTTATAATTAAAGGGAAACCAAATTGTGATCATTCATTTAGAATTAAAAGAA
>NW_006176627.1:0-322 GCF_000334495.1 Tupaia belangeri chinensis | reverse complement strand
TCCTCTCAGGACTCTGGGCACACACACACACGTACCCAGAGTGAGTTTCAAGCCGCCGAGTCTGAGACTCGAACAGCAGTCAGCCACATGGGAGCCCAGCACCTCAGTTAGCACACCACTTGCTGGCCCCTGAGGTGGGAATTTTTGCAGAACAAGAAGATGAAGAGGGTGTGATTAGAGGTAGGCGTGTCCTTCCTAGAGGGTCAGGCTGGAGCAGCCTGGGGAGCAGAGAAGCTGGGTCCCCGCTGTCAGAGGGGAAGCCAGAGTACCCCAGGGGCCACCATAGGTCACTCTCCTTCCCAGGACCACTCTTTCTGTATGT
>NW_006176626.1:0-322 GCF_000334495.1 Tupaia belangeri chinensis | reverse complement strand
CAATCTTCTGGGGCCTTCTTTACTAGTTCTGGCCTTGATGGCATGTGCTCTTCTATGGAGAGTCCTCCTCCCTCAGGCTCTATCACCCTGTGACTTGCACTGGCTGAGGGAGCACAGGGGTGACTCAAGGACACCTGGAAGCCTGGAAAAGGTGAATGTGAGTGTTAAGCCTCTGAAGACTGGGAGTGGATGGGCTGGAGGGAACTGGACTCCCTTCTCTATCCAGAGTCTGCAGACCCCAGCTATTGCTGACCTGCCTTGGACCTCATGTCCTACAGCCCTTGGTGGAGACTGAGCAGCAATGAACCCCAGTTGTGCTGAT
>NW_006176625.1:0-322 GCF_000334495.1 Tupaia belangeri chinensis | reverse complement strand
GTTCTCAGGAGCCATGAAGGTGTCTTCTTCCTGATCGATTTTGAAAGGTATTTCCTCCATGGTCCTAGGAGTAGGTGAGAGGGAAGCCTGTGTGCGCATGCAGGGCTATGAAGTGTTAGTGTATCAGGGCCGTGTGCACACCAAGGTGAGCCTACGGCCGTGGCCCCTGGCAAGTCAGTGTGAGGACGTCTAGGGGATGGCCAGAGTCCCTGGAGAAGCCAAGATGGCAAATCGGTAAACAGAGCTGAGGTTTCGTGTGCGTCCCCTGGAGCATTGACGGAGAGAGCAAAACACATGCTTCTTCAGGAAACGTGAAGGGAAA
>NW_006176624.1:0-322 GCF_000334495.1 Tupaia belangeri chinensis | reverse complement strand
GCACCTCTTCTTGATCTACCTGGACTGAAGAAGTGAGTATTCCACCAGATGCCTAAAAATCAACACAACACAGAAACACAGTAAATATGGAAAAAAAGGAAATATCGCTCTCCCAAAGGAACACAATAACTATTCATCAACAAAGGATAAAACACAGGCAATCACAGAAGTGCCAGAAAGTGAATTCAAAATATTCATCATAACAAAACTTATGACATGCAAGAGAAAATGGATAATCAATTCTAGGAGATGAGAAAATTCATTCAATGACATAAAGGAGGAATTTCATAGAGACAAACACCTTCAAAAAGAACTTCTGGAG
>NW_006176623.1:0-322 GCF_000334495.1 Tupaia belangeri chinensis | reverse complement strand
GTGTGTGTGTGTGTGTGTGTATGTATTTGAATGGTGCAGTAGAGGTCCAAATCAGAGGGTCTTTTCTGTTTGTTTATTCATTTTTGTGTTTTAAATATGAGTTTCCCACAGCCCTAGTACTATTTATTGAAAATATTCTTTCCCCCTACACTTAAGGAATTTCATTTTAAAGAATTTGAATGTCAATTGAATTATGAAGGTTTTCATTATTACTGTTTTTATTGATAGTGCATACTCATGAATGAGAGAGAGAGAGAGAAGCACCCCCTTGTCACACTACATTCGCTTTCTCCAGGCCTCCAGCTCCTCAGGATCCTGGGTG
>NW_006176622.1:0-322 GCF_000334495.1 Tupaia belangeri chinensis | reverse complement strand
GTTCATGCCCTTCACTTCCTCCCGAGCCTGGGAACGGCCAGGGTGCATGCAAACAGCAGTGCCCACAGGCCGGGTGTCAGGGTCACATGCCTGCCCGCCTCACACAGCACACTCCGGCCTACTGTGTTCCACTCAGCTGGCCATCGGCTCCGACTTCCCCATTTCTCCACCTCACAAGCAGTTTGATATCAGAGTAAAACAAACAGCACTGTCAGAAAGTTCATCCTAATAATTAGCTAGAGCTCGCTGCTCTGAAAGCACAAACGCCTTCTCCTTCATAGCGCTGGGAACATACAGCGCTTGCACTTCGATACCCAGCTCC
>NW_006176621.1:0-322 GCF_000334495.1 Tupaia belangeri chinensis | reverse complement strand
CACTGGTCCACAGCATGGACCACACTTGTACAATGATACTTGACAAAGAATTATAAAATGACCCTTCCTTCTCGGGTTCCTTTATTTATCATGGCCTCTAGCACTGCACATTTCCTTGGTACTTAGCCCTGCCTCCAGTCCTGAAATGAACTAGAGAACTAATTCGGCTAATCAAATGATGCTGCCAAGTCAGTGTGAGAATCTCTTTCTGAATTTGTGCTTCAGCTCTGGCACTGTGCCTCTGCACTGTTCGTAGTCCCAGGACTCTTGAGAGTGACTTACACTAGCACTACATCATGCAGAGATAATCACTGAAGTTTGA
>NW_006176620.1:0-322 GCF_000334495.1 Tupaia belangeri chinensis | reverse complement strand
AAAAAAAGGAAACAACATAAAAATTGTACCAAACTGCAATTTAAATCTGGAATACATGATTATTTATCTTGCACACAAACTTGGATATATACACAGCCAGATTACTGGATATTACTAATTAACACGAACTTCAAATATGACGGTAACACTTTTAAAGCTCATATGTGAGAAAAACTGAATTACTTCCAAGAACCTTTAAACCATCAAGACTATACACAAATACAGTATACAAATTACCTGTAAACAGTTAACAAAGTAAAGGCAAAGTAAAGGGTGTGTCCAGGGACCAAGGGGACTAAAACTATGCTCTAAGCCTCATCTT
>NW_006176619.1:0-322 GCF_000334495.1 Tupaia belangeri chinensis | reverse complement strand
TAACTGCTGGTCCCAACTTGTTTAATCTTAACCCTTCATATTTCCACAAAGATTTTAGAATCAGCTTGAAAATTTCTTCACCCAAAAAGATAGAGGATTTTGATCAGAATTCCATTGATTCCATAGATCAGTTTAGAGAAAATTGACATTTTCACAATACTGGAATTTCTGGTCACAAATACAATGTATCCATCCATTCATTTGTCTTCTTTCATTTCTTTTAATAAAGTTTCATAGTTGTCAGTCTTTTGTCCTCAAATATTATGATTTTTTTATGCTCTAGCATAGCTTTACTAAAATTTTACTTTATTACTGTTATCAT
>NW_006176618.1:0-322 GCF_000334495.1 Tupaia belangeri chinensis | reverse complement strand
TTATTTTGGTGCAAAATTTTTTTTGAAATCTGTTCATAGTTTTTTCATGATAATCACTTTTCTGTGAACCATTTGAAGAGCCTTGTAGAAAACAAGAGATTTTTCTTTCATTTGAATGACAGTGACTAAAGACTTCAGTAACTAAAACTCTTGAGTTGTTGCTCTGCCTCGTGCTAAAGGCCTTTTTCCTTTAGCAAGTGACTTTACTGCACATTTTTACTAAAGCCACACTTATTGTTTCCTCATTAGAAAGGTTACTATTGTGGCCAGTAGGTCCGTGATTGTTAAGGTGCTGGATTTCTACATGGTCAACTGTGGTTCA
>NW_006176617.1:0-322 GCF_000334495.1 Tupaia belangeri chinensis | reverse complement strand
AATTAAATAAATAAATATTTCTTTTAAAAAATCTGTCAAGATAGTATGTTTGAACATCCTATATCCTTCCCAATTCTCCATGCTTATTTAGATTTTAAAAGTTCTCCCAGACCAGGTAGGAAGAACATTCTATGTTCATTGCTTTGGGGAAGGAATGACATAGGAACAAAGGAAAAAGAATGAAAAACCTTGAACCTGGGAAAAGAAGATGATTGAGAGAAAGTAAGAAAGAGCAAAGTTTCTATGCTATCTAACCACCACATGATTAGGAATGCTATCCTGAGGAGGGAGCAAGTGGGGGAATAATAAAAAGTAACATGGA
>NW_006176616.1:0-322 GCF_000334495.1 Tupaia belangeri chinensis | reverse complement strand
CACTCTCAGTTATGATCCATTCAAAAGAAACATTTACATATGTTCATCATATGTTCATCGAAAGACACAGAAGAATGTTCAAAGCAACAGCGTAAAATTAAAAATTACCCAAATGCCTAAAATGGGTAACTAACTGGTTATCTTTACGCAATGTAATACTACATGGCAATGTGTATGAATAACCTGTAACAGCACACCTAAGTGCATCTCACAAACATAATGTTGAGCAAAAGTCAGACACAAACAGTATTCACTGGGGCCAGCAAATGGCGTAGTGGCTGGTCTCCCACATGGACTCCCACGTGGCTGACCGCAGTTCAAG
>NW_006176615.1:0-322 GCF_000334495.1 Tupaia belangeri chinensis | reverse complement strand
CTGAGGCATGGTGGGTGAGGGAGGCTACTGTATGACGGAAACTAGAGATGAGAGAGACGGTTGATGCACTGCCTTGTAGGACACTGTAAGGGGTTTGCATTTTATTCCAGATACAGTAGAAAACCATTGAATGCATTTAACCAGATATGCAACATGATCTGATCTGTTTTAGTGTTATTTCAGCCCTGATGTGGAGAATGGATTGAGGGGTGTAGGATGGAGGTGATGAAACTAATTGGGAGACTGTTACTATGGTTGAGGACAGAGATGATGGTGGTAGAAATTGAAAGAAGCAGGGCCAGCAGATGGTGTAGTGGTTACA
>NW_006176614.1:0-322 GCF_000334495.1 Tupaia belangeri chinensis | reverse complement strand
ACTAGCCACCGAAGACAGAGGGTTGTACTTGGATTTGCATGTGGAAACCTCAAGTTCTTAGGACAGATTTGAGAGGAAGGAGAGTCAGATCAAGAACAGTGTCTGGTAGCCATGGCAATGAGCCTGGAAGGAGATAGCGAGAGCCTGGCCAAGCAGAATCGTCATTATGTTGAGAATGACACATCTTTCAGGACATCAGGTTTAGAAATGGCAAAAGCTCACACAGAACTTAAGCAAAATTATAAAGACAACAGAGGATTGTATGGATCTCACCCAAAGAGGAAAATGGCAGGGTGTCCCACCTCAAGGACAGCTGAGACGA
>NW_006176613.1:0-322 GCF_000334495.1 Tupaia belangeri chinensis | reverse complement strand
GGTGGGGTGGGAGGAGGCACAGCCTGGCTTCTCACTTTCTTTCATCCCCAGTTTCACACCAGTATCTCCTACTGGCTTAAGCCACATGGAAGGGTGTTGGCAAGGGGGCCCGGGAAATGTAGTTCCCTAAAGTACAAAACATAGCAAACAGTGGAAAGGGCAGGAAATGGACACTAGAGTAATCTAGCAAAGGAGCAGCTCACCTAAAAAGCGAGGATCACACTTGCCTTTCAAATTTGTTCTAAGAGCTGGAGGTGTCCATCTCATGCCTGGAGCAGAGTCGTTATGACTATCATTATTCCTACTATCAACTTCTACCCTG
>NW_006176612.1:0-322 GCF_000334495.1 Tupaia belangeri chinensis | reverse complement strand
CTGGCTCAACCTGGTTCAAACTAGTTCTGACCAGTTCAGACTGACTCAGACTGTTTCAAACCGATTATGACCAGTTCAGACCTGTTCACACCAGTTCAGACAGATTCTGACTTGTTCATACTGGTTCTGACCAGCTCTGACTGGTTCATACTGGTTCAATGTGGTTTGATTTCAGACTGGTTCTAACTTGTTCAGACTGGCTCAAACTGTTTAAGACCAGTTTGGACTGGCTCAAACTGGATCACACCTGTTCAGACCAGTTCAGGGTAGTTTAGACTGGTTCTGATTGGTTCATACTGGCTCAAACTGGTTCTGACTGTTT
>NW_006176611.1:0-322 GCF_000334495.1 Tupaia belangeri chinensis | reverse complement strand
TCCTCCTATGGGCAGAGCCTGGTGCAGGCCTCGCCCACTGTCGAGGGAAGGGAGCGAGTCGGGGTGAAGGGCGTCCTGGCTGAAGCCCTGGGTGTGTGCTAGCGTTGCAGGGACAGGTTGAGACTGCTGTGAGGATGAGAATGTGACCTCGTGGGTGGTGGCCACGTGTGCACTGGAGGGAGGTGTGTGCATGGGACCCTGTGTGGCCATCCCCAGCTCAGGCTCCGCCCCCAACCCCAGCTGGTCCATGGTGGGGGAGCTTGCTGACTCCTGGCTTCTCACTGCTGGGTGGCCAGGGGCCCACACCAAACCTCCTCTGCAG
>NW_006176610.1:0-322 GCF_000334495.1 Tupaia belangeri chinensis | reverse complement strand
GAGAGAAAGGGAGAAATCGCCACCCTGGGGAATAGCCATGCCACGATCCCTCCTCTCAGGATTTTGGGCACCACATACACGCACCTAGTGTGTTTCTCAAGTTGCCGGGTCCAGGATTCAAACGGCAAAGTTCTCATGTGAGATCCAGTCCTTTAACCACCACCCCACCAGCTGGCCCTAGGACCCAGTTCCTGGATTCATTGTCCCAAGTGTTTACCACTTCATAATACAGAGGTTCAGTGGAGAGAAGGGTTTGTGGAGCTTTTTGAACAATGAGATACTTCCTTTGAGATAAGCGTAATGGCTATGTCGCTGGACTCCC
>NW_006176609.1:0-322 GCF_000334495.1 Tupaia belangeri chinensis | reverse complement strand
ATTTTCAATAGGGCCAGCTGGAAAAATGCCTTCCCAGTAAGGCCTCAGGCAACATTAAGCAGAAGCCAGGTAAGGAAATCTAGCCACTAGAAAGCCATAGTACACTTTACAGTGTCATCACCAAGAATTAGTGGCAGAAACACCATACTCTACCACCAGAAAGCCTGTGATAAAAAAGATCCTGTGGACAATAAAATACACCACTAGAAAGGCTAGAATTAAGGTTTCTAGAAACCCAAATAACACTACCCTGAGGCTTCTGAAATCAACTCATCAAAAGCAGTATTTTGTGCAAAAAAGTACAGCTAGTGACAAAAATCCT
>NW_006176608.1:0-322 GCF_000334495.1 Tupaia belangeri chinensis | reverse complement strand
GCGGGGCGGCTTGGTGGGCAGGCTGGGGCCTTGGTGCTCACTTGTCTTGTAGCTCCCTGCGGTAATGGGTGGAATAGCTTTGTTTGTTCTGGCCCCTGCTTTGCCGGGTGCCCTGCCAGGTGCTGGGTATAGAGGCCAATGAGGCCAAGGGATCGATCGCACTTGCAGTCTGGCTGGGCAGGGGGTGGGTTTGGTAGGGAAGCAGGATTAACCCGGAAAGGAGGATCGTTTCAGATAGCAAGGATGCTGGGAGAAAGGAAGCAGAAAGTGAGCTAGAGAGAGGCTGGGCAAGGGACGCCACCTGGGTGGGGCAGTGACACAA
>NW_006176607.1:0-322 GCF_000334495.1 Tupaia belangeri chinensis | reverse complement strand
TTTTTTTTTAACCACCCAAGTGGTCCACTTGGA
This sequence comes from Tupaia belangeri chinensis, assembly GCF_000334495.1. Lineage (NCBI taxonomy): Eukaryota > Metazoa > Chordata > Mammalia > Scandentia > Tupaiidae > Tupaia > Tupaia belangeri. Next base: position 289 of record NW_006176607.1, on the reverse strand, counting down.
AAGGGAAATAGATCAGGCTGGGCTTGAAGGAGTGAGGAGGCTCTATTTATTTTACAGGCAGCAAAGGGCCTTGTTCCTTTATGGAGATTTTGGTTTAAGGGCCTGAAATATCTGGTTGTGACACTGCTATGGTCAGATTTGTCATTGCACTGACACAAAATGAGCACACGGTGGCTGCACAGAAGTGGTGAATGAGTAAGCATCCCATTTGAAATCCGACTTCTGAAAATTCCTCTCACACCATTACATCAAGAGTGAGTCATATTGGGAACCAGCAGTTAGCGTAATG
>NW_006176606.1:0-322 GCF_000334495.1 Tupaia belangeri chinensis | reverse complement strand
TTTGAAAAACATTCCAAAAAAAAAAAAAAAACCATTCCAGTCACTTAAAATGCAACCTGATCAGAACCAGTTGAGGCAGAAAAAGACCACCTGTTCTGATAAGCTCTGGCTGTCTGTGGTTATCGTCCCTTCTTAGCAATTCATTCTCTACTTAGCTTATTAAAGAAACATGTACAAATGTGGCACTAACTCTGTGTTTGCATAATTAGCCATTTTTCTTGGCATTATCTGTATTTAAAATCTAGAGAGTTTATTTTAAACTTAAGCTATTATTTAAAATAAAATAAATTAGGGTCCAGCAGGTGGTATGGAAGTTAAGGCA
>NW_006176605.1:0-322 GCF_000334495.1 Tupaia belangeri chinensis | reverse complement strand
ATTCCACATGGCCCACTGCATGGTTCAAGTCTTGGAACCAATGTTTTTTCACTTTCTCTTCATTACCCTCTCTGTCTCTCTCCAGAAAGTCTATGTGCCCTGTAGGAAAACTAAATAAATAAATAAATGCATCTTTTCAAAATAGGTTTTTAATGAGGTGAGGAAAGGCTAACCCCTAGTAAAATGTCTTTGCAGGAATAGTATTATGATCAGTTTCTTCTGGGTAACATTAAAAATTAGCTTATGGAAGTTTTTAAAAGGTTTACTATTATTTCCTGTTGGTCATAGCTCTGTCTATAGAGGCAATGTTTGTGGCAATGAC
>NW_006176604.1:0-322 GCF_000334495.1 Tupaia belangeri chinensis | reverse complement strand
AGCTCCCTTACTGCCTGTGCCACCACTGCTTGGCTCTATTTTTTGTTGCTGTTGTTTTTAAAGTAACATACAGACACTGCAAAATGCTATTAAACACATACCATTAGTTCAATTATGGAACTTACATGTGAGTATGTACATAATATGTCCCATAAACAGCAAAAATAAATTCGGACCTGAATTTAGGTTTATATGTACAAATCAGCCATGCAGTCTAGAAGATACCTGCATGTTTTCTGAAGAAGTCTAAAGCAAAATATGGTTTGAATTTTTTAAAGTGTATTTTTTTAAAATAAAAATATATCATAAAAATATACAACCT
>NW_006176603.1:0-322 GCF_000334495.1 Tupaia belangeri chinensis | reverse complement strand
TACCACAACCTACTGTCAAAAGTCTGCTATTTAAAATAATATAAACTTTAAATCCACTTACCCAGGCACAAGTAGACATATCACAATAAGCTAAAAGGAAATATATAAATGAAGTTTTTATTATCTCCTCCTCAAGGCTTCCTCAAGCTGTCACATAAACTATAAATCTCACTTGGCCATATGACAGAATAAGGGGCACCAATGTAAAACTTTTTTCTCTTTTTGAATTATTTTACTATTCATTATGAAAATGAGTATAAATTCTAATACTTTCCTCATATACTTTTTTGGTCTTGTTTTTGCTATAGGGTGCATGCACTTG
>NW_006176602.1:0-322 GCF_000334495.1 Tupaia belangeri chinensis | reverse complement strand
ATTGTTGTTAATCTCTTACTGTGCCTAACTTGTAAATGAAATTTTCTCAGAGGTGTGTATGTATAGGGAAAAAAAACATAGTTTATATAGGGTTTGGTACTATCCATGGTTTCCGGCATGCACTGGGGATCATGGAACAGATTCATTGTGCATAGAGGACTATATATACCCCATCGCACAAATAAGGACCTGAGGTGTTGTAACACTTGTTGAATAAATGATTAAAAACATAGTCCTGTGGCCAGCTCATGATATGGTGGTTAAGACAGTTGGATCTCACATTACCAACAGCATGGTTCTAGTCTTGGACCCAGCAGCTTGA
>NW_006176601.1:0-322 GCF_000334495.1 Tupaia belangeri chinensis | reverse complement strand
GAGAATAGAGACTGCAGTGTTGTTACCGCCCCTGTGGATTGGTTTTTCATTTTCCCTCCCTGTCTCTCCCCAGTGAGCACCTGTACCCTATGAGAAAAAACTAAAAATAATCATCATCATCAAATACTTTTATAAAGGACATTTCCCTTTACCTTCTATTTCATTGCCCTGTGATGTAGTTTATATAGGAACGGCAAGAAAATTGCTTGGTTCATTTCCTCTATCTATTATCTTCAAAATAATTATTTGGTTTCTTATCATCCTTCAAAAAGGAAACTGGAGCCAGCCAGATGGTGTGGCGGTTAAGGCAGCTGGATCCCAC
>NW_006176600.1:0-322 GCF_000334495.1 Tupaia belangeri chinensis | reverse complement strand
TAAATAAGTAAATAAACCAAGGCACGGTGAGGTTCTTACTTGCCCTTGAGTCGCACAAATAAGCTAGTCACTTACTTCAGAGTTTGTGCGCATCATGACAGTGCAATGCCACAGTTCAGGACCTGGTACTGCTCAGTCCCTTCCACCTAGTATGGCTCCCTGCTCTACTTCTGAGAAACCAAGTTCCAGCTAGTCTTGTCCTACATCAACCAAAAGTGCAAAAAATGATGGCAGTGAGTCCAATTCTGTTATTTCCAAGAATAGGGCAGCCACACTGAAGCAGTGTCTTGAAGTGAAGCCTATAGTTAGGACTGACGATTTG
>NW_006176599.1:0-322 GCF_000334495.1 Tupaia belangeri chinensis | reverse complement strand
GAGTCTGGAGAGCATGCTGATGCCTGCGCACTCACTGACCTCAACGCCGCCATCCACACCCCAGCCCCTCCCCCCACTTCCAAGAACTAGTTCATCCTCTGTGAATGACTTTTGGACATTATGGATTTTTGGACGCACTGTATGGGGGAAACTTTAAGGAAGTACTAATGAGGGAAGAACCTAGAAGATAGGAAGATATAGGACTACTTAAGTGAGAGAAGAAAAACTGAAAAGCTGAAGGAAAAGAAGAGGGAGAGATATGAGAGAGACTAGATCGACTGACTCAGGGAGACAATGTTCAGGAAGTTAGAACCAGAGTCTG
>NW_006176598.1:0-322 GCF_000334495.1 Tupaia belangeri chinensis | reverse complement strand
AACTTTTTCTTTCATCAGGGGTTGGGAAATTGCTGTTCCTTTTGCCAGTGAGATATTTTCTGGGCATTCTTTTTGTTCCATTAATGAATCTTCTCCAATACCAATATTATCTTCTCAAAGAAGCCTTTTCTAACCATCTCATCTATTACAGACCACCCATTCCAAATTCGTGAATCACCCTTACTTCACCCCATAGCACTTCCCACATCTGAAGCTTCATGATGGCAGGCAATTTACTGTCTTGCTCACTGTTCTGTCTTGAGCACTGAGAACAAGTGCCTGATTCATAGTAGGTACTCAATAAATATTTGTTGAGTGAACG
>NW_006176597.1:0-322 GCF_000334495.1 Tupaia belangeri chinensis | reverse complement strand
TATTTCTAGAATTTTCTATTTAATATTTTTGGATCATAGTTGGCTATAGGTAACTGAAGTTGCAGAGAATTAAACTGCAGATAAGGGAGAACTACTGTGCCACCTTTTCTTTACCTATTCATCTATTCATGGATTCTTTGGTTGCTTTCATGTTCTAGCCACTATGAAAAATGCTGCTATGAACATGGATGTCCACACATCTCTTCAGGTCTGCTCATGTTACTTCTGAGTATGTATATCTAGAAGTACAATTGCTGGGATATATGGTAAATATGTGTTCATTCATTTTGAGGAACTACCATACTGTTTTGTATCATTTTAC
>NW_006176596.1:0-322 GCF_000334495.1 Tupaia belangeri chinensis | reverse complement strand
TTTTGTTTGGCTCTCCCACAAGGGTATTCAAATTAGTGAGAAGGAAAATGGTGAAGTCATGCCTGGCAGAGAAGGATTTTCCCAGGACGTGAGAAGGGTAAGGAGACCAGGGGAGAGAGGAATTACAGTGAAGTCTTTACCTACCTCTTCCTTTGCTTTTTGGTTCCAGAGATTACCTGAATGTCAATGTAGTTTTCACATTTCAAAATTGATAATATTTTTGTGCAGAATGTACCTAAAAATGAAACTGTGTGGTGAGGTGGCAGTGTTAACAACCCAGAAACCTTAGGCTGTAACTTTGTCTTATTTCTTTTTTTTTTTT
>NW_006176595.1:0-322 GCF_000334495.1 Tupaia belangeri chinensis | reverse complement strand
TAAAATACTATCATTTTCCTTGACAGGAAAAAAATACAAAAGAAGCTCTTTGATAGTTTTTTAAAAATGGTATTTCTGGAAAAAATATTAAAGTTGGTAATTCTAAGGCACTTGAGTGAGCTTAGAAAATCTTTAGTATAATACCAATACTGAAACAGAGCACTTTCCTTCATTCCAAGTTTTGCCTAGAGGGCTGGGAAAAGCATGTCTGGATACAAGTGGTTAATCTTGCTAAAGCGGATGACATTGGTGCAGTGACTGGGAGATACTCCCTATACCCTGACTTGGCACTGCATCATGTGAATAAATAGCAAAACCTTCT
>NW_006176594.1:0-322 GCF_000334495.1 Tupaia belangeri chinensis | reverse complement strand
ACAGTGAATATCATTAATCTTTGAACATATATCCCTGTTCACCGTTCTTATTGTATATGTATAGTAGAAGTAGAAGGCCTATGCTAGCAATTTTTAAATATGGCTATACCTTGGCATTTCCTTTGAAGATTGTTGAGAAAAAAAGAAATCAGACTATATAATTAGATTATTTGGGATTAGGCAGTAGATATCCATATTTTAAAAAAAACTGATAGATGTACAATAACAGGGCCAGGACTAGAGAATAAGACCGAATTGACTATCACATATAGTATGACATATTACTTAGTATTCAAGTTTCTTTTTTTCTTTTTTTTTTTTT
>NW_006176593.1:0-322 GCF_000334495.1 Tupaia belangeri chinensis | reverse complement strand
ATCAACTCCATTAAGCACTAGGCTCCAGAGCTACTGAAATTGATTTGATTCAAAATAATAAATTTAAAATACAATTAAAATAATTTTTAAAATAAATGTATTAATTAAAAATACATTTATTTAAATTTATTTTTGTCTAATTTAAACTTTCTGATGGTTGGAAGATGGAAATTTTATAGAAATATCCTGTGTTAGTTTACGTGCTATCTTGAAACTACTAGGATATGTAAACACTTGCTAAATCTCAGAAGGAGCCAGGCTTTATTAGTACTGTTACTATGATGATGATGATGGTGATGATGATAGTATTTTTTGCTATAGG
>NW_006176592.1:0-322 GCF_000334495.1 Tupaia belangeri chinensis | reverse complement strand
GTCACAGACGGCTGGACACCAGGACATCTATCCCACGGACACTCGGTAGCCCTCCAGTGGCCAGCGGTACCTCCATCGCCGCGAGATACCCGCCTCCCAGATTTCTCCTCCTGGCTCTAAGAAGAGGCACGATACCTGCAACCTGTTACCTCGCGGATCTTTCCCAGCTCCGCATCCTCACATCTCCATGCTGAGTTCCAGCCCTTTGAGGCCTCTGTGCGTTGTGGTTAGTTCTTTGATAAGTCAGCCTATGATTATTATTATTATTGCAATTTCCTTCTTTTATGACTGAGAACAACACAGAGAGAGAGAGAGAGAGAGA
>NW_006176591.1:0-322 GCF_000334495.1 Tupaia belangeri chinensis | reverse complement strand
TCCAGGCCAGCATGTCATGTCGACTTAGGTTGTCACTGGTGACTGAGGTCAGGTACACATTCACTGCCATTTCGGCTCTTGGCAGAACAGGGTCCACTGGCTGCACCCAGCTTGTTTCGTCTTCATCTTGTTCGAACCCTAAAAATCCTTTTAAAATTAAAAACAATACATTAATTTGAACAAATGCCTGTTATATGTATATTTTTTAAATTTGAATTTATAGTAAATTGAAACTCCTTTCAGGAAAATGGGAAGATATTTACACAGGTAGTGTCATACTTGAGTGGGATATGTGTGAACCAGGAAAGAATAATGCTGCAGA
>NW_006176590.1:0-322 GCF_000334495.1 Tupaia belangeri chinensis | reverse complement strand
TGGCTTTATCACTGAAGTGTGCATCTAGACACTATGGTTTGGCTTCCCCCATATCAAAAACTTGGTATGCCTTTTAAATCTCTTTTATTTACAATTTCCTCTCCATTGCTTTCTTTTTCTCACAACTGATGTGCTGAGCTCTTTGACCTGTAGAGTGTCCCACAGTCTGGATTTTGCTGATTGCATATTCAAGACACAGTTCAGTATGTGCCTCTGTTCCTTCCATTTCTGACAAATAGGCAGCTGGGTCCAAAGTCTCAATCAGATCTGGCTTTGATTTTGTTGGCAAGGCCATAGGTAGTGGTGTGTTCTTTCACCAAGA
>NW_006176589.1:0-322 GCF_000334495.1 Tupaia belangeri chinensis | reverse complement strand
TCCTCCACCTCTCCCTCCTTTCAGGACTTTGAGAACACATCCACATGCAATCGGCGTGTTCACCGGGTTCAGGACTCGAACCGTGCAGTCGGTCATGGTGAATCTGGCCTCCTTAACCATCAGGCCTTGGAGCTGGCACTCAAATGTGATATTTCTATGTGGCATTGCAACAGTATGGATCTGGGAGTGATAATACTATTTTGCAAAGTGCTTTAAACCCTTGCTACTCAAAGTATGCTTTTCGGACAACAGGAACACAGAAAAGCATCTGGGAACTTGTTAGAAATGTATGCTAGTGGGGACCAGCAGTTAGCATAATGGC
>NW_006176588.1:0-321 GCF_000334495.1 Tupaia belangeri chinensis | reverse complement strand
ACAGTGTGAATCCAGTACTGTTACTGAGTATTCACAGTGAACTGGGAGCCCCCTGGTTTCCTTCCAGCCATCTGTCTGCAGCTCCAACCCCTAGTCTTGGGTGCTGCAGTAACCATCTCAGGCTGAAGTCACTTTGTATTCATGTCCCAAAGATGAGCACCACAGGTACTTCTATGGGTGCTGGTGAGACCTTGGGGTACAGGTGGGGAACTTTGCTTTTCAAGCCTCTGGTTGGTCACCAGAGAACTATCCTCCTCTATATCCATGCTTAGTGGACCTATGCTCTCTACTTTTTCTTTTAAGAATTATTTTGTTTAACTT
>NW_006176587.1:0-321 GCF_000334495.1 Tupaia belangeri chinensis | reverse complement strand
AGCTGCCAGATCCAGGACTCAAATCGCAGTCGCCACACGGGAGTCTAGCCCCCTTAACCACCACGCAACCTGTCGGCCCCAACACTCCTAATTTTCTAAGGCCTAAAGTTAAACTGTATTTAGAGATATCCCCGAGGGAATCAAGCTAGAATCCAGGACTCATTCCTAAATTCCATAATGTTTGAGCCAGGGGCTGAGCTTTGGTACACAGCGGTGTGCCCTAACCGTGCTCCCACACAGGTGGTGGCCCCTCAGGGAGTGCCAGGCTGTCCCACGTGGCTGAGGCACGTCGTAGGCTACCCCTCAGGTGCACAGAAGTGC
>NW_006176586.1:0-321 GCF_000334495.1 Tupaia belangeri chinensis | reverse complement strand
TGCAGGGGTGAGGTGCTCATCCCTTCTGGAGTCTGCACTTGTCTCCCCCAAGCCATGGTCCCAGGTACCTGCCCCACCTCGCACCTGCACTGGGAGAGGATACAGGGGGAGAAGGTAAGGAAGGGACTGGACCACCATGAATTCTGGCAGTGTCCACCTAACTGAGATGGGATCTTGAAATCATTTTACAGATGAGGAAGCTGAAAAGACTTACTTGCTCCGCGCATCACATAAGAAATTGCACAGAGCTAAAATTGGAGCCAGGCTGGCCCAGCCTAGAAAAAGAGTTATTTTCTTTTCTTTCTTTCTTTTTTTAAAAAT
>NW_006176585.1:0-321 GCF_000334495.1 Tupaia belangeri chinensis | reverse complement strand
CATACCAAATGAATTTTCCATCAGGAAGATACTGCGTATCCACCCACTCACAGACTTTACCCTATACGTTATAACCAACAGACTTCTTTCCATTTCGGATCCCGTAAATGTTTTGTTCTTTCCTCTTCTTCATTCTCTCCCTCTAACCCTCCCCTATTTCCCACTCTACTCCCCCACTGTCTCCAGAATCATTCAAACTTCCTTTTGGGGCTTAAATTGCTTTGTTTTTGCAAGGTGAGCCAGATTACCTTGTTATTGAAGATACTCTCTGGACCTGTTGCCTCACACATAATACATGCATACATATAATTTTGTTTTTTT
>NW_006176584.1:0-321 GCF_000334495.1 Tupaia belangeri chinensis | reverse complement strand
ATAATAATAGTAACAAATGGAAATAAATAAAGAAAGAATTCTTTAAAAAAGAGAGAGAGAGAGGTGATTAGAATTGGATATGGTTATCGAGGTGGGACCCTCTGTCTGAATAGTGGTGGGTTTATAAGGAGAGGGAATATGACCAGGGAAGAAAGGGACACAGACATGCATGCTCTGCTCTCCTGCTCTCTCACCGCGTGATGCCCTCTGCCATGGCATGCATTAGCAAGAAGACCCTCATAAGATGATGACTTGGAACTTTAATCTCCAAAACCATGAACTAAATAATCCTAGGGACCAGCAGGTGGCATGGTGGTTGAG
>NW_006176583.1:0-321 GCF_000334495.1 Tupaia belangeri chinensis | reverse complement strand
AGAATCATATTTGATGTTCTCCTGGCCTATTGAAGTGTGTTCGCCTACTTGATCAGATGTTGGCTACAGATGAGAGCATGGTCTCTTGTCTAGGCCTCTTGTCATGACTGGACTTCTGGGTTTCTACGCTGAGAAAGATTCTGAGGCCACTTCCTGGTTCGTTGAGAAGTTAACATTTGCTTTGGGTAAATGGAGGGTAATGAAGTGCAGTCATGTGTTTCTCCTTCTTTCATTAAGATTTGGGCTGTCAGGGAAAGATGGACAAAAAGAACCACAGTTCTTTAGAGTGGCCTCTTCAAAACTAGACCCTAATAATGATCC
>NW_006176582.1:0-321 GCF_000334495.1 Tupaia belangeri chinensis | reverse complement strand
GTATATGATTTTGAAACATCTATTGTTCATTTTACTGTAATGCTTCATCATTATTACCAATTTGTATAGGACCTAAGTCTGATAGAATTAAGAGGACAGGTCTTAGAACTAAAAGCCCTGGGGCCAGCTCCACGGCACAACAGCAATGTACTACTACTCAAGAGAAACTGTTTCCAATGTGGTGACCATGGTTTGGTGAAACATGTTGGACACGTGTATCAGAGTTCAAGATCACATGGAACTGAGGACTGGAGGAAGAGGACTAGACTCTGTGAAAGTGCTCCTCCCTCTTTCTCTTGCCTCTCTGCCATGTATTTTATT
>NW_006176581.1:0-321 GCF_000334495.1 Tupaia belangeri chinensis | reverse complement strand
ATCAGATACACTGCAGTGGCACCTCATCCTCAACAGAGGGAAGGCCCAAGTCAGCTATCTGTCCAGAGCACCATTCGGTGGGTGCCCCTCATTCTCCAGCACCAAGCTCACATCCTGTTGGTTTAGCAGGCCGTGGTACTGTGTCTGTGGTCTGTGATTATGCAGCTAGAACTACAGGAGACCTTTCACTTAATAAGGGTGGAAGAGCTCACATAACTAACGCGGAAGGAGACTGATGGGAACAAAATCGATTTCTACAGCAAAGAGTGGCACATTCCCAGAAATTATGTGGGGCCTGCAGAGCCCACTCAGGTAGAAGGG
>NW_006176580.1:0-321 GCF_000334495.1 Tupaia belangeri chinensis | reverse complement strand
GGGAACATTCCAGGAGGCTGCGCGTGAGTCTGGAAAGAGGAGCAGGACAATACTGAGGATTCTGGACAGTTTCACCAAGAACCGGGGTCCTGTCATCTGAGATGAGGAAGCCCAGCTGGAACCAGCACGACTTTCCAGGGGCGAGGTTGGGATCTCCATTTTAGAAGTCCGCGCTTGAGAGGTCCTTTGATAACCATCCCCTGCTGGCAGGGCTGCAGCATGGTGATCAGTTCTCATGAGAGTCCGAGACCTCCTTGGCAAAGGACACCTTAACTCCTCTCCCCCAGTAGAAATCTGGGGGGACCAGCAGATGGCGTAATG
>NW_006176579.1:0-321 GCF_000334495.1 Tupaia belangeri chinensis | reverse complement strand
TGCCATTAGGGTGGGGGTTCTAAGATTGAGTTATGGCAGGTATATAAGCAGAGAGAACAAAACCAGAATTGCAGAGACAGCCACCTGAATATAGACTATGCTCTGCTAAAAGTTCAGCCTTCTACCATTTTGTGACGCCCTTTCACCAATCTCAGGTATTTCTGTTGGCAGCAATAACAGACTAAGACAGAGTGTTACAGGGAGAGGTGAGAGATGAGGTTACTTAAACACATTTTCTATTTTCTAAAGTGTGCATAGGCTATCAGAATAGCTACATTAAAAATTCATATGTTGGGGACAGCAGATGGTGTAATGGTTACA
>NW_006176578.1:0-321 GCF_000334495.1 Tupaia belangeri chinensis | reverse complement strand
TAAGACTGTAACTTCCATTTTGCTAATTGATTCTCTCTGTTGATTCTCTTCCTTTCTGGCTTTGATGAAGAAAGCTGCTATATCAAAAGTTCCACTGTCAAGGAACTAAAGAAATGGCCAAACTGAGGCCATCAGTCAAAGAACTGAGGGCTGCCACAAGGAACTAAGGCCCTCAACTGACAAATCACAAGAATTTGAGTCCTGCCAACAACATGTGAGCTCAAAAGAATATCCTTCACTATCTAAGCCATAATGGAGCCACAGCCCTGGCTGACACCTTGATTAGAGCCTAATAAGAGAATACGAAGCAGAGAAGCCAAG
>NW_006176577.1:0-321 GCF_000334495.1 Tupaia belangeri chinensis | reverse complement strand
TGACATATACATTATGCCATCTGCTGGTCCTGGTTATTAGCAACTTTATAGAGATCTGTTTTCATATAATTATGGAGGAAGTTGGGTTGTAGTTAAGGAAAGAGTTGGAACTAAAGATCTCAGATGGTAGTATATAGACAAGCCTTTTTTCCCTAGGCTTTTTTGTTTGTTTGTTTTGTTTTTGTTGTAGGCTGCATGCCCTCCTTGGAAAGAAGAGAGACAGATTCAGAGACAGAGAGAAAATAAGAAATCTCCCGCAATGAGGGATGACCACTCCACTATCCCTTCTCTCTTTTTCTCTCAGGACTCTGGGCATGCATG
>NW_006176576.1:0-321 GCF_000334495.1 Tupaia belangeri chinensis | reverse complement strand
TGTGTGTGCGCGTGTGTGCGCGCGTGTGCATGTGTCCCTCTGTAGCAGCGACCCTGTGCCTTTCTACATTAGAATCACCTGGGGAACTTCACTGCCACTCAGAGCCCCCTCAAGCCCACTTGCACCAGAACCCGTGGGGCTGTAGCGCAGCCTCCACGCTTCCGTCACTCCCCGGTTGATAGCGACGACGCGGGGCAGAGGGGAGACCCGCCCCGTTCTAGGGTTAGTTCAGAGTTGACACACAGAAGCACTCCTGCAGTCTTCCTTGCTCGGTGATGCGATGCTGGCCCGTGGAGCCCCCTGGCGGTGATCAGCGGCATC
>NW_006176575.1:0-321 GCF_000334495.1 Tupaia belangeri chinensis | reverse complement strand
GTCTATTGGACTCTTGGCTAACTCCCACTCATCCTTAAAGACTTAACTCAGAAACGAATTACGACAAAAGATTAATATCCTCAGCATATAAATAGCACATATAAGTCAAGCAGAAAGATATTCAAAGCAGAATAAATAAATGAGTTAAGAGGCACAAAACAATTATTCATGAGAGAGCAAAGAAGAGTGACTACATTTAGAGACAGATACTGATGTATGAATGTTCAGCTTTGGTCATAACCAGAGAAACAGGAAACTTAAATAAGATCTCACTGTCCATCAAAACAAAAGAATTCTTTGAAAAGGCAAAGGGACACATAT
>NW_006176574.1:0-321 GCF_000334495.1 Tupaia belangeri chinensis | reverse complement strand
CATGTGCTTCCTCTCTCTCTCTCTGTCCACTCTATAGAAAAGAAAGTATAGAATGGCTTTGCCAATCATTTTGATTCTATTTGAAACTGAACACCTATAAAGCTAGCAAAATGTATGATTCTGAATATATGCTGCATCACTAATTACAAAACTTTGATAGAATTAGAAAAATCAATCAGTCAATCTCAGGGTGCCTCATGGCCTACTTCCTTCTATTTTATTTTGATAAATTAACATCTTTTTTTCAGTTTTCAGGTCAGATTTGATTATTTAAGTTACACATACCTAATATGCCACTTTTGTATTTAAAAGTAGTTTTTT
>NW_006176573.1:0-321 GCF_000334495.1 Tupaia belangeri chinensis | reverse complement strand
TTAGTGGCCTGACACCTGTCAGAGCCCATGTCAGCCCCAGGGGAACAAGCATGATCAAGCAGAGGCCATCTGCCCTCCCAGGACTCCCCACAGGAGGCGGCTCTGGGGAGCAGTAACCCAGCTCATCAGATGGGCTAAGACGGAGACACTGAGCTTCCGGGAGCACAGTCTCGCTACGGAGGTTCCCTGGGGCAGGTGAGGACGCGGCAGCTGAAACCTTCCCAGGAGCAAGAGGCCGCATCCAGAGGTCTAGAAAGGGCTCAGATGGCTGTGATGGAGGGAGAGAGGGCCCCTGGGGCAGAGCGGATGCCGCCCACGGTA
>NW_006176572.1:0-321 GCF_000334495.1 Tupaia belangeri chinensis | reverse complement strand
CGCTTACTCCTATCTTAGCTTTGAATATTGAGGTATAAAGAAGAACCAGTTACAGAAAATAAGAAGAACTAAAGAAGAGGCATTGAAAGATCCAGTTCTCTGGCCCAGCCCCCAGCGCTCGGCAACGCTGGAAGCCCCGTAGAGGGTCCAGGTTCTGTCCCTGAGCCATTTATACACGCCGGGGAGCACACATACCTATGATCCGGGCTGGCCGGGCAAGGCTGCGGGGAAGGACAGTGGTGTGTGACCCCACTGAGGGTGCTTCTCTCTGTTTTTCTCTCTAAAAGAAGAAAAAAGAAAAGAAATGAAAAAGAAAAAGAA
>NW_006176571.1:0-321 GCF_000334495.1 Tupaia belangeri chinensis | reverse complement strand
CCTGTTTTCCTCAGAGAATCCGTTACAACTTGTCACTATGAAACAATGGTCTTTTTAGTTTTTTCTTTTCTTTTTTTCAGCCTAAACCTTCTGAGTCAAAGATTACATCTTTCTCAAACTTGCACTCAAGGACAAATATTTATTGAATGAGTCAAGAGAGAGGGGGAGGTAGAGGCTGACAGCCTCCAGTTCCAAAGGGGAAAAAGTGGAGGTTTTTAATCTGTTCGATGGACCATCTCAGGATCAGAGGGGATCAATGCAATATCCCATTTCCATGACCCTCTATAGCTATCCATTCATTCGTTCACTTGTGGAGCTGGA
>NW_006176570.1:0-321 GCF_000334495.1 Tupaia belangeri chinensis | reverse complement strand
TACGAAGGCAAAGCAGCCAAGAAAGCAGAGCGGGAATATTCCGAGAGCTGCCAGGGAGACCAGGAAGTCTAGAGAGCTCCAAGACACGGTGACAAATGCCACTGTACGAGAAATGGTTTGGCAAATGCCAGAATGAAACAGCCAAAAGAGGGCAAGCTTTCAACTGCTACTGAAACCTGAACCAGTTACCACACAGGGCAGATCAAGCAGGGCAGTGAGGGCTCATGGGAGGAGAACGGATGCTGGAGGCTGGAGAGAGGCCTTGATCAGTGACCACAGGAAGAGGCTTGACCTCTCTGAGCCTCAGTTTCCTCATCTATA
>NW_006176569.1:0-321 GCF_000334495.1 Tupaia belangeri chinensis | reverse complement strand
TAACTGTGGAGCCCAATCCTGGCTGCTGCAACTTCAGAGTGTTCAGGATGACCTCAGTATTTGGCGCGAGGGACTGTGCACAGCTCTGCTCTGGACTATCGGGTGTTATTATTTATGAACTTAATCACAAATGCATGTGACTCTGAAGAAAGAGCCGTGAGATCTGATATAAATTTCGGCTCCTTTTCACTAAGGCATTGGACCCCTCCACTCCCCTATAAGTGAGTGGATAAATCAGTATAAGCATAAAACCAACCAGACAGACAAACCCTTCGTGGGGCAGTTGAGCGAGGTGCTGAGGGCTGCTCCTCCTCCTGTCTC
>NW_006176568.1:0-321 GCF_000334495.1 Tupaia belangeri chinensis | reverse complement strand
ACCTCCAGATGTGCCGGCTGGGGGTGCTCCACCTTTGGGCTGAGATGAAGAGACTGACTCGGTGCTGCCGACGCAGGGGCACTAACCACGCCAATTATGACACGTAGCAGGTGGAAGTGTAGGCCCCACCTCAGGTGCTAGAGATGCATTACGTTAGAGCAAGTGAAATGTATGTTTATTACAGATCCTCACTGTGCAGAGGGAGAGGCATGCTCTCGGTGGACTCTAGGTCATCCCAGCTCAGGCAGTTCAGCTGCACTCTGAACCATTTCTCAAGGTTATTTTGGGGCACCAGCAGATGGCATAATGGTAATGTCACTG
>NW_006176567.1:0-321 GCF_000334495.1 Tupaia belangeri chinensis | reverse complement strand
GCCATTATGCCAACTGCTGGTCCCTAAAAGTAATCTTATTTAAATATTTTAAAAATAATAATCACTAAGAGTTTTAACTTTCTCTGTCATAAAAATGTCTCATCTAGCTTTTGGTGATTAGTAGTGGTAAGTTGTTTGTGGGATATATCTGAATATATCCAGGTCCCAGAACATTTCATCTGGTGGTTTGAATTCAGCTCATTTTTTTATTTGTTAATTGCCAGAGGGTAAGTGTACTTGCAGGGGGCCTGGGGCGAGAGGGAGAAGCACTCCCTATTGGGATGTAATCATGCTGCAGTATCTTTGTCTCAGTTTCTCCTT
>NW_006176566.1:0-321 GCF_000334495.1 Tupaia belangeri chinensis | reverse complement strand
TGACACTACTTCGGGTCCCTATGCAGTTAACATATACCTTTATACACACACAATCTGTCCATATTACGGGCACAGCAAGACCCTGGCTCAGGTGGTAACGTATTTGTACTTCTGACTTCAGAAAGGATACAGGCCTGGACACGGCAGAGAAACAACAAGCAGCCAGGGTCAGACTAGATTTTAATCCAAAGTCTACCACGCATGTGCACAGTGGGAAGTCCCTTAATTCATCAGCCCTACTTTACTCACTTATAAAAAAGGGAATTAATAATACCTAATTTAGGGCCAGTAGGTGGCATAGTGGTTACATCATTGGACTCC
>NW_006176565.1:0-321 GCF_000334495.1 Tupaia belangeri chinensis | reverse complement strand
TAGCCACCACACCACCTGCCGGCCCCCAGAAGCATATTTTAAAGTGAAATAGAAACCTAAGGGGGAGGGGAAGAAGTTGGTAAACACTGTGAGGTTTACAGCCTGGAGGCACGGCAGGGCTAGAAACATCGGTCACATTTCAAGGTCGCAGGTGAAAAGCCGTGGCGGAGAAGCACCAAGTGCAGTGCCCAGTGGGTAGTGTTGTGGGGTTAGATAGGGGCTGTCCCCCGCCGGATGTGAGCTCCTGAAGGCAGGACCATGTCTGTCTGGGTCACCTTTGCTAACTGAGCACATGACATTTGGTAGTGCCTATGTGTTCAC
>NW_006176564.1:0-321 GCF_000334495.1 Tupaia belangeri chinensis | reverse complement strand
GTTTTTCAAGCCACCAGGTCTGGGCTCGAACTGAGCAGTCCGCCATGTGAGATCCAGCTGCCTTCACCTCCATGCTACTGGCCGGCCCTCATCCTGTTCCTTAAGCCAAAGCTGGTTCTCTTTAACCTCCTTGACCACCATGTCAGTTAAGTGCGATCTCCAGGACTGAATGTGAGAAGCCGGGAGATCAGAGGCTGCGAGTGGCTTTGCGGGGTCTTCGTGTGTCCCTGTCCACAGGCACAAGTGCTGCTTTACAGAGAACAGTCACACTCAGCAACCGGGGCCTGAAAGCAGGCACTTCAAGGAACCCCCAGGCCAGGC
>NW_006176563.1:0-321 GCF_000334495.1 Tupaia belangeri chinensis | reverse complement strand
ATGTATTTTTCTATGTAAAAGTGTGTCATGAGTTTTCCAGTGACCCAATATATACCCACATGGGAGGAATTTTAAAAACTTGTGAAAAGAAAAAAAAGTCTGTGAAAAAAATAGAGTTACATGATGAGTTGATTGGGGTCAGCAGATGGAGTGGCGGTGCAGGCACTGGGCTCCCACATGCCCTACAGTGGCTCAAGTCCCAGAACTGGTGACTTGAAATTCACGCTGGCTGCATGTACACGCGTGCCCCAAATCCCGGGAGGATGGAGGAGAAGAGCCCGCAGCATGGCCATCCCCTGGCAGGTAATTTCTTTCTTTCTC
>NW_006176562.1:0-321 GCF_000334495.1 Tupaia belangeri chinensis | reverse complement strand
ACAGGAAGACGTTGTTATTTATATTGTAACACTGAGTACTTTCTAGAAGATCCAGATTTGGTTTTCCCATCAACAAAATAAAGGTTACTTGCACAGAGAGAGGAGTGTAATGAATCCTCCCTCTCATTCTAGTCTAGGAAGGGAACACTAGTATTGGATACTAACAAAACAGACTTCTGGGTCAGCTGGTAGCATGGTGAATAAGGTGACTGGAGAGCCCACGTGGCTACTGTGTGGTTTGAGTCCTGGACTCGGTGCTTGAAATACTCTGAATCAGTGGGTAGCTGAAGGTTAACATGCTGGACTCCCACATGGTTGACT
>NW_006176561.1:0-321 GCF_000334495.1 Tupaia belangeri chinensis | reverse complement strand
AGGTGATCCCTAGGCCTTTGCAACTTGACAGCAATACAGTTAGCATTAGTCAGTGTAGGAAACAGAGGAGGAAGTCTGGGAGTTGGGAAAAGGATGGGCTCAGCTGAGAACACACTGAACTTGAGAAGTCTAGAGAGCGCAGGGTAGAGAACTCCTGTAGGCTGCTGGCTATTCAGATCTGGACTCAGAAGAGGGGTCTAAGATGCATAGAAATTAGAGTGGTAGCTAAAACTATGGAGTGGATAAAAAAATCTGGACTATATCAATATTTAAGGTATTGCAAAGGTTGAGGAGATAGGGGCCGGCAGGTGGCATGGTGGT
>NW_006176560.1:0-321 GCF_000334495.1 Tupaia belangeri chinensis | reverse complement strand
CACACACACACACACAGAGGGGGTGATTTCTTGCTTACGCCTCTCTGTCTCTTCAACATGTGCACACACCCTACAACAAAAATCTTAAAAAACAAAAGCAAAAAACCTTGGTCAGTAGGATACTTTTACTAGTACTGGTTGCCCAGAACTAGAAACCCCTTACATTTCAGTCAAAACTCGTATGTCCTAATAGGGTCTTCTCATCAACTGAAGAGTCCTGTCCAATAGCAAACTATTGCAGATTTTGTACTCATTTTATTCAGTCATGTGTGCTATTTTGTAATTACTTTATACTACATATTCTGAGTTTTGCTGTTAGAG
>NW_006176559.1:0-321 GCF_000334495.1 Tupaia belangeri chinensis | reverse complement strand
TGGGAGATGGTCAGAGGAAGGCGAAGGCGGAGGCAGCACTCTTCCTGGGGCTGGAGGAGGAGGGCGAGAGGCTGCAGTGTGGAGAAGGGAAGAAACCATCTCCAAATTAAAACTCACCTTGATCATAATCGTCATCCTCAACTGCTGCTGCTTGAAGTTTCTGAAGCTTTAATCTTAAGGATGTTACCTGTGCCAGTTTGAAGGGGAAAATGAAAAACAAATTACAATCACAATCAAGCAAACTTATTTTGTGAAAACTAAGAATGTTTAGATACTATCTCAAAACTGAACTTCTTCATTCTCCTTCAAAAGAAAAGAAAA
>NW_006176558.1:0-321 GCF_000334495.1 Tupaia belangeri chinensis | reverse complement strand
ATGATAACGCCCCCCTCCCCACACAGTGGCAGCCAAGGCGGACACAGTAGAACACAATGCCGGATCCAGCTGCCCCCCTTAGCCCTTCGAGGCTTCCCTTCCCGGCACACGCTCCCACCCTGGGGCTCCAAGCCTCCGAATGGCCGGCCCTGGCCAGCACTGCTTCCGAACGCTCCCGAGGCCTCTGTTCCCGCTGTTCCCTCTGCTTGGACAGCAGCAGGGACCTACGGGTCTTTCCAAGTCCCTGAGGGCGCCCTTCCTTCTCTCAGAAGGGGCCAAAAGAGACTGAGGCCCCCACGGTGTCAGACCACCCTGGCGATT
>NW_006176557.1:0-321 GCF_000334495.1 Tupaia belangeri chinensis | reverse complement strand
TGCGCTTGGGTGTGTTTGCGTGCTCTCAGCTCCTGGAGAGTTTGGTCTGGGCACACAGCCCTGAAAACATGCCGGGCCAGAGGCCGCAGCCCTGAGCTCTGGAGGTAGACGAGGATTGGGTTCGGGAGCCCGGCAGGTTGTCCTCGCCAGGTCTTCGCGGCTGCTCAGTCCTGAGGGAAGGGTGACTGGGACGATGGGAATGCTCCTGACACGCTGTCTGGCCCGTAGGAGGGCTGTGCACAGGCAAGCCCCCCTGCTCCCTGCCTTCCCCTGAGGAGGGTTGTCCTGCCCCGGCCCCGACGGCCCCTCCTCCCGCTCAGC
>NW_006176556.1:0-321 GCF_000334495.1 Tupaia belangeri chinensis | reverse complement strand
CTACCGCTTCCTCACTCCTCTTCTCATACGTGTCCCTTTATTTTGGTCACTTGGAAATGTCACTGTGATCTGAGTGAACACTGGTTTGTCATTAAAAAGATGTTTTTGTATTGTTTTTCTCCCAAAGTTAATAAAACCCCTGAAAGCAGGCAAGGGAGAGAGAGCATGTTGTATCTTTATAATATTTGTATGGGCTCAGCCTGTTTCTTTGTTTTGTTTCTGTTTTATATCAGCCTTCAAAATATGCTAGGAAGTTAAAACTGCCAAAATAATTATAAACCTTTATCCATAAAAAAAAAAAAAAACTAACCTGACATTACA
>NW_006176555.1:0-321 GCF_000334495.1 Tupaia belangeri chinensis | reverse complement strand
AGTATGGCCATCTGTTCCACATTATTAGCACCGCATGAGAAGCCTGGGTTCAAATCCCGGGGGATGTGGACACTCCAGCTACTCGTGCCCATGGTCCTGGCAGGCTGGGAGATGGGGATTGCAGCATGGTGAGACCCTATCAAAGGCTACTGTCTCTGTCTCTCTCTCAAAGTAAATAAAATTTTAAATAAATAAACAAATAAAATGAAATGCCAATCTGATCCTGTAACTTAAAACTCTTCAGTGGCAGGATGAGGAGGTGGCTTGGTGGTTAAGCGCTGGAATCCTAAATGGCCAACCGCAGTTTGAGTCCTGAACCTG
>NW_006176554.1:0-321 GCF_000334495.1 Tupaia belangeri chinensis | reverse complement strand
TTCAAGCTGCTGAGTCTGGGACTCAAACCGCTGTCAACCAGGTGGGAGTCTGGCCCTTTAACTACTACACCACCCACTAGCCCCCAGGTGCTTTCTTTATCTCAATTATCTTCTTGGGATCCTCCTAATCACTGCGGTTGCAGCATTTTTGAGAAGGATTTCTACCAGAAGGGTTGCAGCTGGCATTGACCTACAGATGACACTGGGAGGACTCCCAGGGAGTTCTCTGGGAAGGTGCAGAAGATACCTCCCTTCTGCACACTGGGATGATCATAACTCCTCTAGTTCTATTTTTGTTTTTGCTTTGTTTTGTTTTGTTTT
>NW_006176553.1:0-321 GCF_000334495.1 Tupaia belangeri chinensis | reverse complement strand
TCTCTCTCTCTGTCCCTCCCTGGCAAGTGCATATGACCTGTAACAAATTTAAAGGAAAGAAAGAAAAAGTTCTCTTGAACAATGCTGTAAGCCTATATTTCCTGCGAACCGGAAGTAGGTTTACAGGCTTGATTGAATTTGGGTTAAGCATTTTACAAAGGATCTGTAATAGTGACATTACACTTCACATTATGTCACTCGCCATATCGAATCAGAGTGTCTCGCTGTTCATTATGCTGACTGAGTTCGATGACTTGGTTAAGGTGGAAACTGCCAGATACCATCTAGTGGTATCCTTCTAGCTATAAAAGTACATTTCCT
>NW_006176552.1:0-321 GCF_000334495.1 Tupaia belangeri chinensis | reverse complement strand
GCTGACCCACATGTGAAGGTTCCAGGTTCACTTCCAGAGATCTGCCTGAGTATTCTGGACATTCATGTGGCTATGACCTGAGGACTGGCTGAGGCAGGGGATAGATCATGGTATCAAACCCTTTTGGAGGTGCTATTTCTTTTGCTCTCTCTCTTTCTTGTTCATGGAACAATTAAATGAATTTTAAATTAAAAAAAACTGTGTGTGCTAAGACCTTTCCATTTTCTTTCCCTTAGCCCTCCCTTAATCTTGACAGCATTGCATTGTATTTGGCCACACAGTTCCATTAAACACAGAGGAAGAGAGACATAGTTGATCTTA
>NW_006176551.1:0-321 GCF_000334495.1 Tupaia belangeri chinensis | reverse complement strand
GCTCAATCAAAGATATGAACTTTGTGAAGATCCCTGGTATATCTGTTATACTTTGAGGGACAAGTTTATTAGTAAAGACAAAAAGAAAGAAAAATGTCCTAAACTAAAATAGGGTTTTGGTGGTCAACAAGCTAGGAGCAAAGGGAACAAAGACAGAAGTAAACAGCAGAAGTCAATCAGCAGAGATTAGCATGGAGCAGATGTCCAGATAAAAGCCAAAAAGAACCATAACAGAGTAACAAGCAAAACAGCCAGCACTTTGTACTTTCTCTGATTTTCTCATCCCCCTTGCTGATACCATTTCTGTGTATCTTTATAATA
>NW_006176550.1:0-321 GCF_000334495.1 Tupaia belangeri chinensis | reverse complement strand
CAATAAAACACTCTTAGGCAATACCACTTACATTTGCATCAACAGAAAGATCCTTCTGAAAACTAAAAATTGTCAAAAATTTTTTGTAATCATGCATTTTCAATGAGCAATGGATGTCCCTTTCAATTATATCCATTGAAAATGAAATTGCTAAAAGTTTGACAAATGTTGATAACCTAATAAATACATTTGCAGAAAAGGGAATCAGAAAAATGTTTTGTCATTAAGTTATCAGATTAATAAAGCATTATTTCTATTGTATTATATGAAATCATGACACTAAAAACATGTTACTCTGCATGTTTTTCTTGTTACTCAGGT
>NW_006176549.1:0-321 GCF_000334495.1 Tupaia belangeri chinensis | reverse complement strand
CCCCAGGTTTGTTTTCTTAACATATCAGAAAGACTTACCCCCGTATGATAGGTATTCCATAGGGGTATGGTGGAAAACACTACCATCCACGAAGAGGAAAGGGTTTGTGGATGGGTTTTTAGCAAGAGTTTTGGCAATGGTGTTGGTTTGCTTGTTTAGACACTGTTTTGCATTCTGTCTAATGACAGACTCAATGAACAGGGGTCCAAACTGGCATGTTCCCTAAGCATTTAAGGAAAAAAGATGGGTAAGATATAGTTAGTGAACAAGAAATTACATGGTGAGGCCAGCAGGGGGTGTGGTGATTGAGGCGCTGGACTC
>NW_006176548.1:0-321 GCF_000334495.1 Tupaia belangeri chinensis | reverse complement strand
AAAATAAATAAATAAAAGCACATTTAAAAATGCTGCAGACTTCTAAAAAATAAATGATAAATTAAAATTGTGTCAGTTAATATAGTAAAGTCCTTGTGATACCAGTCAAAAGGAAAAAGTAGGCTCCAGAAACCCTTTTCTGTATTTTCAAACAAGAGTTTTGATTCTTGCATCAGGCTCCATGATGTAGCACTAAAGCAACACTTTGTGATTCTGACACCATTTGGAAATGTCCCATGTTCATGTACATACGCATTCCCCTGACCCCTCCAGGGTAGGATAGAGGCATTAAAATTCTGTGAAGTGCCTATCTCTTTCTCT
>NW_006176547.1:0-321 GCF_000334495.1 Tupaia belangeri chinensis | reverse complement strand
CTGAGCTAATGCATTGGAAACTACACGTTAGCACCTTCGAAGGGGTGCATCAGAATTGACTTTGTGGGTTCTTTCAGGGAGGTGAGGAAAGGGGTGCAAATAGAAATGGATATGTGTGAATATAGCACATGTTCAGAGTTAAGGTCAGGGATGTGATAAATGCTCTAAATCAGTGGTGGCACATGAGAGGAGCAAAGGCAGGTAGGAAAAGTGGTGGTTGCTGGACTAGCCAATTTAGGTAATAGTCAAAATCAGACACCATCTGATTGTAATGACCAGGTTGCCATTGATTATGCATTTATTATATACCAGGTATCAAGA
>NW_006176546.1:0-321 GCF_000334495.1 Tupaia belangeri chinensis | reverse complement strand
CCTTCTCCTCTATTCTCCTCTCTGGATTTTAAGCACACAGGCACATGTACCTGGCACGATTTTCTAGTTACTAGATCGGGGACTCAAACCCCAGTCAACCATGTGGGATCGAGCACCTTAACAACCATGTCGCCTTCTGGTGATCATTTTTAAGGAATATTTATTATCATGTTTCTTTCCAGAAGAGTTATACCCATCCACAGTCCTCCAGAGAATGTTTTTTAAAAAAATAAAATGAAAAATTAAAAAAAGGCTCCACTAACCATTCAGCAGAATTGGATGAGAAAAGATTCTAATTTTTTAAAGAATTATTTTATTTAA
>NW_006176545.1:0-321 GCF_000334495.1 Tupaia belangeri chinensis | reverse complement strand
TTCAAGTCCAGAGACATCCCTGAGTATGTTGAGCACACATATACTCATGATCTGAACTGGCTGAAGCTGAGGGATGGATTGCAGTGCCAAGATCCTGATAGGTATGCTGAAACTTTCTCTCTGCTTCTCTCTCTCTCACTGTCTTTCTTACTTATTGAATAAATAAATAAACTTAAATAAAAAGACATACCTATATTTTTTACCTCATGCTAATTCAGTATCTATAACCCCCACCTTGTTCAAGGGTTAACTGTATGGATGTTTAACAATATTAATTTTTTTCAGTTCATAGAAAATTTTATATCATATATATATATATAT
>NW_006176544.1:0-321 GCF_000334495.1 Tupaia belangeri chinensis | reverse complement strand
ACTGTGAAGTCAGCATGACCCAGACAGAGAATAATCAGTCCGCTGAGACTGACCCAGGACTGACACACGGAGTCAGAATTAGCAGAGAGGGCTTTACAA
Source organism: Tupaia belangeri chinensis (assembly GCF_000334495.1). Lineage (NCBI taxonomy): Eukaryota > Metazoa > Chordata > Mammalia > Scandentia > Tupaiidae > Tupaia > Tupaia belangeri. Next base: position 222 of record NW_006176544.1, on the reverse strand, counting down.
CAGTTACTCTGACTGTATTCCACAGGACCACAGAGTTAAGCACAGAAAAGGCACGTAAGAATGTCACATACCCAGTTTTCTAGAAGAAAACGACAATGTGTGTGATAATAAACTCACTGGGAAAGTTAACAGCAGATTAGGCATCCCGGGAATAGGCTGGGGAACATAATAGCATGGACACGCGAAAATATCTAAAATGAAACTCCACAGTAGAAACGAACA
>NW_006176543.1:0-321 GCF_000334495.1 Tupaia belangeri chinensis | reverse complement strand
CCAACCTCTAACCTAGGGCAATAGATGTTTTGGCTCTGGTCCAGCCAGGTAGTGCTGAACACTGCTGCTGAGCAGGCTGATGCAACACCAGGGGCGTCCGTGTTTGACTGTGACCCACCCTAAAAAGACACGTGCAGTGCTGCGTGCCTGTAATTTCGGCCAATCAAAAGGCTGAGTGAAGAAGAGGGAGAGCTCACAGCCAGAGGGGCAACCCAGAGAGAGTCAGGCATCGTGGCATTCACCTACGGTCCCTAGTCAGGAGCTGAGGCAGAATATAGCCAGATCGTGTGTCAAAACACCACACACACACACACACACACA
>NW_006176542.1:0-321 GCF_000334495.1 Tupaia belangeri chinensis | reverse complement strand
CAAAGAATGTAAGTATCACAAAAGAAGTACAGATGGGGTTTGTTTGGTAGAGAATTAACTTCCACCTGGGGAGATCAGAAATTCTTTATGAAAACAAGTCAGATAAAGTCTGATAAGGAAATGTAAAAATGAATGGCCCAGCAGCATTGGCACTGGTGGCAGGTGCTGTTGTATGATATGGGAGTCACATTAGAGGTGTAGGTTTGAATCCCAGGTCAACCTGAACACTCATGCACAGTGCACAGCCAGTAATTCTAGTTAGCTTGATGGAAAACTGGGTCAGTTTCATAGTACAGAGCAAGGGCATCTCTCTCTCTCTCT
>NW_006176541.1:0-321 GCF_000334495.1 Tupaia belangeri chinensis | reverse complement strand
TTTTGTGATACAAAGAGAAGGTGACCAAACATTGCCATGGGTTCTGTGCTTCTTCTCCACTTATCAATCATACAGGAATCACTTTCAAGTTTATTTCTCTTGAGGCCAGAAGCTAGTTAAAACTCTGAAATTTCTCCTGTAAAGTCTTTCTTATTGTTTCAAGCAGATTGGACAAGAGAAACTATTTAAAGATGAGAAACCAAACAGCAATTACATCCTTCATCTTGCTGGGACTGACAGATGACACAAGGCTGCAAGTTCTACTTTTTATCTTTCTGTTCCTTTCTTACATTTTGAGTGCATCTGGGAACCTAACAATCA
>NW_006176540.1:0-321 GCF_000334495.1 Tupaia belangeri chinensis | reverse complement strand
AGTGCACAATAACAGTTGGGTACCACTTATTTATCCACATTTTTCTCTGCTAGGGGAATATCTACTTGGATAAATAGCAACAGTGTTGAGCAGGAAGCTTCATGCTATTCACAAAGGAATGGTGATAAAGTCCTGTCCTTTGGTACTGTCAATGTATCTTTGGATAATGCCTCAATTTCCAGCTTAGTGAAAAGTGCTTCTTCCCTGGCCTTTTACTACATTCATCACCAATGCTAAAAATTGTGAGATACAAAATACTAAGAGACTTTAAAACATTCCTGTTAGGCCCGTGAAACAGAGGTATTGACACCAGTTGTGAAG
>NW_006176539.1:0-321 GCF_000334495.1 Tupaia belangeri chinensis | reverse complement strand
AAGGGGCGGGGGGGGGGATTGTGTTTCTCCTGATGTATGGGAAGCCCCATTTGTTCCCTTAGGGAGAAGGTCCCTCTTCAAATTAATGTCCAGTTGTCTTTTCTGTCTAGGGCTGAAAGCTGGCAGAGATGCCCTTTGGGAACAATGGCTGGGCACAGCAATTATGCCCTGGGTACCACGTCCTGTGCTGAATGCTTGACATGTATCACCACACCTGATTTCCAGGATAATCTTCGGAGGAAGGCATTCTAGATCCTCAGGCTCTTATCCAAACATGCTTGGGGGCCTGATGAGTTTCAAAACTGACCCCCCATTTTTTTT
>NW_006176538.1:0-321 GCF_000334495.1 Tupaia belangeri chinensis | reverse complement strand
GACTGAATTCTGAGTCCTTCTAGACCATCTCTCTCATACAGTTTATCACCAAGTTGCCATCCTTGTAGGCTACCATCATCTCTCACCAGGTTTATTAATGTAAGAGTCATTTTCTCAACTGATTCTGCTTGTAATCACTCTTGCTTTCCTCGATTTTATTCTGTGTGGTGAGACTGATTTTCTAAAATGAAAATTTCATAGTTTTACTCAAATGTATCTTAGACCTTTTTTAAAAGTTTCTTTCTTCTGAGAGAGAGAGAGGCGGCACTCTAAACAGGGTCCTGATGCCTTGATCCACCTCCAGCTTCAGCCAGCCCTGGA
>NW_006176537.1:0-321 GCF_000334495.1 Tupaia belangeri chinensis | reverse complement strand
AAAAAAAAGAATTTTTTAAATTTAGGATTGATAGGACTAGCTACTAGAGTCAATTGGAAAGAAGGAAAAAAAGAAGTCAACATTTATCACCAACAATATACCAGACACTACACTTGAAGATTTACATCAATTTTCTTATTAATATCTCCATCAACCCTCTTTGAGGGTTAATACTAAGCCCCACCTCTCACAAAAGGAAATTGAAGTTCAATGTAAAGAATTTATTTGAGGTTTATTTCTAAATCTCAGATTTATAACAAAAAACTAGTGAGTTTTGTTTTGTTTTGTTTGGGGGAAGTGGGTTTAGTCTGTGGATGTGCT
>NW_006176536.1:0-321 GCF_000334495.1 Tupaia belangeri chinensis | reverse complement strand
GCTGAGGACTCAAACTGTGGTTGGCATGTGGTTTCCAGTTCTGCATTTTGGCGTGATAACAACTGTGCCATAGAGGTTCTTTAGAAGAAGCTGTTCAGGTGGTCTGTCTCATAAACCAGTGGGCCATCTAGCTCCAACAAGACTCCAGGTAGTCCACTGAGAAAGTTGTAAAGTGAATTTGGATGTCAAATACAAAGGACCTAGAAGAACTTACGAAAGGGAAGCTGATGTCAAGCTAGATAGGTGGAATCAAACTTTTGCGTCCCTTGTCTCCTTTGCTGGTTTCTGATTCATGTCCTTAAAATCCTGTTTTTTTTTTTT
>NW_006176535.1:0-321 GCF_000334495.1 Tupaia belangeri chinensis | reverse complement strand
TCTGTCTCTCTGCCTCCCCCTGTCTCTCTGGCAAGCACATCCGTCCTACAGCAAAAATCTCTAAAAAGAAGAAAATATTAGAGCCTTCCCTCTTTTTTACTTAGTCTATATAGTGGTTTGTTAATTTTGTCTTTTCACAAACCAACTCTTCATTTTATTGCTCTTTTGTATTGTTTTCTTGGTCTCAAGTCTTTTACTTCTCTGATATTTTTTCACCAATTTCAGAGGGGGCACACATTCTCCAGAGAGAGAGGGAGATCAAAAAAACACCTCCCAGTGGGGTGTGGTTTGGTTGCAATCACTTCTCCATTTCTTCGTCCT
>NW_006176534.1:0-321 GCF_000334495.1 Tupaia belangeri chinensis | reverse complement strand
AAAAAAAAAAAATCTCTACTAGCTTTGTTCCTTCCAGCCTGTGAGCTCAGACAGGCATCACCTCATGCTCTCCCCCATCTCCTCTATTTGGTCTTGCACACAGTAAACCGCAGGCATTCATGAAGGGACGTGCTCATTCACTCAACACATTTTGCAGCACCTACTGTGGTCCAAGGTACCGTGCCAGGTGTTAGGGATGGAGTGGTTCTTGCACTGGCCTAGTGATAAGGGAGCCACATCCCACATCGTCAACTATAGTTTGAGTCTTGGCCCTGGTGGCCTGAAAACCACACCACACACATTTGCATGCATTTCCAAATC
>NW_006176533.1:0-321 GCF_000334495.1 Tupaia belangeri chinensis | reverse complement strand
CTTTTCCATAATTATCAGCACCCATGCAGAGGCTTCAGGAACAAAACTGATGTCTGAGGATAGGTTAACCACATAGTCAGTTACCAGCAGACCAGATTCTGAGAATGTCTCAACAGACATGTTTACAAAAAGATATGTATATATGTATGCATGCACACGTACTCACCTGTAGTCTATCTATAATGGTATACAGTTGTCTGGATTCTAACTGAGAACAAATTGCATTGTAACATGGACATGAAGAATCTAATGAGTAAACTGGCCAGCATTTATCCTGAAATGTACGAGATGCCCAATAGTTGTTACCTTTCCATTTTTTTT
>NW_006176532.1:0-321 GCF_000334495.1 Tupaia belangeri chinensis | reverse complement strand
AATGGAAAGGGGGTTTGCAGAGATACTGAAGTTAATGTGGTCACTAGGGTGGGCCCCTAGTTTAGTATGCCTATGTCTGAATAAGAGGAAGTCACATGGAGGCAGCGGTGCACACGGAGGACCACCGGCATTGAGCATGAAGATGTCGTCTGCAGTGCAAGGAGGGACAGGACAGCTCTGCCCGCTCAGCCCTGAAGGAAACGGCAATGCTGACCCCTTCATTTCACACTCTGGTCTCCTGAACTGTGAGACAGTACCATTTTTGTTGTTCACATTTCTTAGCTTATGGCAGTTCGTTATGGTAACTACAGATCACTAATA
>NW_006176531.1:0-321 GCF_000334495.1 Tupaia belangeri chinensis | reverse complement strand
GTCTGCGGTGCCCGAGAGCCCCCCACCCCATCACCGTCTCACCAAGGAGAACCGGGTCTGCTCCGTGTGCCTCTTACTTCAACAACCAAACAACAGCGATAGGCATGGAACCAGAGTGTCCACACCGGTGACCCGGGGGGACCACCTGTGCCTCACTCCAGTCTGCTTACCCTCCCGCCTCCCCCTCCCCACTAGCTGGTAGAGAAACCAAAGCTCTTAGAAGCCAGGAAACCTGCCCAAGGTGACGAACCAAGTCAGGGAAGGTGCCCTGGCCCAGCCTCCCACCCAAGGGCCCGCCATTAGACCATGCAGACAGCCCCC
>NW_006176530.1:0-321 GCF_000334495.1 Tupaia belangeri chinensis | reverse complement strand
GCTTTTTTACTTCTTCTTTCATTCTGTTTCTGGTGAGCGCACAGGCCTCTAGCAAACTAAAAAACAAACAAACAAAAAGTAGTAAAACTTTCTTAGAACTATGCTCCTACAATAGCTCTAACCTCATTGGACTTTCTGTTTTGTGAATATCCTTATTGTCCAAGTACATTCCTCCTTCATCTTCCAGACTCACTCACTCTACACTTAGCTTAGGACTAATCGAAGTGCTCCAGGTGATCCTGAAGTGATTCTGCTGCCCGTATCATAGAATTGAACCAGTCACTGCTGTCCAAGACTTCTTGATACTGCCCCCTCCCATTC
>NW_006176529.1:0-321 GCF_000334495.1 Tupaia belangeri chinensis | reverse complement strand
AGCATGCACAAGCTTGTGACCGTGGCTGATCCAGATGGGGTGGGCAGTGGATCATGGCACGAGACCCTCTTGGAGGTGCCTGCCTTTCTCTCTTCTCTCTGTCTCTTTCTCTGCTGTCTCATAGAAGACATAAATAAACTACAAAATGTCGACGCTTTCCATTGCCTTTAGGAGTCATCGAGGATTTGAACGATTTCTCTTGGCACTGCCCTGTGAACTGTACGCCTTCCAGGCACCCGTATCTCCTTTCCACACCATGCTGTCACCCCAGAAAGCTTCATTCGCAATCTGTTCTGAGCACGTAGCACATCCCTCATCTCA
>NW_006176528.1:0-321 GCF_000334495.1 Tupaia belangeri chinensis | reverse complement strand
TCTCTGGCGAGTACATGTGCCCTATGGCAAACCCTCTTAAAAAAAAGAAGTCATCCCTCTGCCTTCTCACCATAATTTCTTATGAGAATGTAACTGTTTATCTTAGAGGTTTCCTTATCCCTAATGAGTTGTTTCTTTTTTGTTGTTTTCAAGATTCTTTCAACAGTTTGATTTTAATGAATCTTGATGTAAATCTCTTAGTGTTTATCTTTCTTGAAACTTAGTGAACTTTTGGAAATCACAGTGGTCCTTCATAATCCATGATTTTGCTTTCTGAAATTTCAGTTTCCCATGGTTAACCACTGTCTGAAAATAAGAATA
>NW_006176527.1:0-321 GCF_000334495.1 Tupaia belangeri chinensis | reverse complement strand
CTGTGGCAGGGACGCGGGGGAGGGAGCCGACCGGCGCCGAATCTTCAGAGCCTCCTCCTCACAGAAGTGGGACCCCCCCTTGTACTTCTTGAAAGAGGTGTCTGCATACTGCCATTTCTCGATCCCAGCTTGCTGTCACAGCAGTGGCCCAGTGCTCCGTTGGAACAGTGTCTCCTAGGTGGACCAGGTGCCTTGCTGAGGGCCTGGGCCCACACCTGGGTGGCCCTGTACCTGGGTGGCCCTGGTCCCGCCTCTCTGGGCCTCTCTCTTCCTGGGGCTCACACTCCTCCCCGAGCCTGTGCTCCTGGTGCTCAGCCCCAG
>NW_006176526.1:0-321 GCF_000334495.1 Tupaia belangeri chinensis | reverse complement strand
TTTTTTTTTTTTCTAAGTAGAAGGTGTACACTCCAACATAACAATAAAAAGTATACCTTGGAGAATACATAAAGCAGTAACATAGTCACTTATTATCATTATCAGGTATTATGTGCAGTGCATAATCATATGCGCTGCACTGATGTGACTGGCAGTGCAGCAGGTTTGTTGACAAACACATGAGTAACACCTTGCACTAAGGCATTATGATGGCTACAGTGTCACTAGGTGATAAGAATTTTTCTGCTCCATTGTAGTTTCCTGAGACCACCTTCAAATATGCATCCTGTGGTGGTAACCAGCAGTTAGCGTAATGGCTAT
>NW_006176525.1:0-321 GCF_000334495.1 Tupaia belangeri chinensis | reverse complement strand
AACAAGAATCTTCACCAGAACTTAGACCCAGAAGGAGGTGAGCCTAGAGTGAGAGCAGAGTTTTAAGGACCACCCTTAGTTGGCAAGATAGATTATATTCTTTATTTCCTGGTGGTGTGAGGATGGGGAGGGCTCCCCTAAGAAGGACCTGCGCAAATAATGCTTGGCGCCTGGAAAAGTGCTCCAGAGTTTCCCAAATGGACCCTGCTAAATGACTCCTCTCCTCTCTAGCCCCTGAGAAGCCTCAGGTCCCTCCTGAGAACAGTCTTTGGCTAAGAAGCAAAGCCTCCTCCCTCTCCCCACCCCTGCAGTCTTTAGGCC
>NW_006176524.1:0-321 GCF_000334495.1 Tupaia belangeri chinensis | reverse complement strand
AAATATAGGGGAATAGGAACTTGAGTTTGACATTTCAGAAATGACTGACCAAGAAAAAACTAAGTCACACCAGAGTTCTGATAGTGTTATCTCTTCTATCAAATCACTTCTATGACTAGACAATATATTCTGAATAATAAATAAACAAAACTGAGTATAATAGGTGGCAGGGCTTTCAAATGTGTTATTATGAATAGGTTAGAGCTTGAGAAGGAGGTACATATGGGCATTCAATCTTTTTAATTTTAATTTTTTTTTGTTGTTTACTGTAGAGCCTGTGCACTTGCTGAAGACAGAGATAGAGAGAGAGGGAAAGTGAGA
>NW_006176523.1:0-321 GCF_000334495.1 Tupaia belangeri chinensis | reverse complement strand
TCCCCTCAGAAATTCATCTTTCATTCTTCTACCAAGTTCTTCCTAGATACTCAGTACATGAACCTCCAAACCAGGAGTCACCCAACGCCCCTGCATCCACAGCAGTGCCAGAAGGCGTGACACCCCTATCTTTGCTCCACTCAGAACCCAGAAAGCAGGAATCCCGTTGGATTGAATATTTGTCTGCAAAATCTGCAGAGTCCTGCACAGGTGAGCCATACCGAGCTCCAGGAGAGGTGTGCCTTGGCATTAGAAGGAGATCTCTGGAAATTAAAATGCTGCTATATTGAGGCCAGTAGATGTTATAGTGGTTACATTGCT
>NW_006176522.1:0-321 GCF_000334495.1 Tupaia belangeri chinensis | reverse complement strand
TTTCTTATGAAATGTTGGTGTCCTCATTATTGCCATGATCTGTTGAATGAATGCCCCAGGAAGCCAAGGAAGATGGACAGTGTCTACATTGTCGACTTCTGTTGCTTCCTCTTAGCTGCACATGTGGAAGAAGGAGCACTCAATGGCAAGTTTTCAACAACCCCCCCTTAATATCTCCAGAGCTAGGAAATGATTGGTAACTTTTTTCAAAAACACTTTTAAAAACTTTCTGTGTTAAGAAAAAAAAAGTTATCAACTTTGGAAGTTCCAAGTTTAGAGACTAGCAGATTTCATAATGGTTACTTTGCTGGACTCCCACAT
>NW_006176521.1:0-321 GCF_000334495.1 Tupaia belangeri chinensis | reverse complement strand
GTCGTGCTGTAAAATGCAGCCTGAGGCGGGACGGTGAGAGGAGTGCAGTCGGTGACCACAAGAGGAAGAGGGAGACCCGAGCACGGAGCGGGCTCTGCGGGTCGGTGCTTTGCACGGAGGCGCCTGGCCTGGGGTCCTGCGGCGGCGCCGCCTAGACGGGAGGGGGCGGGGACGGGGACGCGGCGAGGTCGCCTCTGCACCGGGGCCGGATCCCGCGGTGATCGCGGGGTGGCTCAGCGCCCCGTCCCCGCAGGGGAGTACGTGTACCAGTTTCTGATGGAGTGCTCGGAGCGGAACGGGACGCGGCGCTACGTGCTGAGG
>NW_006176520.1:0-321 GCF_000334495.1 Tupaia belangeri chinensis | reverse complement strand
GAAAAAATAAGTTTTTCTTCCTCCTCCTGCACCCTTTGGAAATCGGGGCTGTAGGAATCTTTACCACAGACGGGCAGTTCTTAGAAGGGAAATGGATCCTGGTTACTGTCCATCGCTTGGTCCAGATGTGGTCATTTCAGTGCAGGAGAGAATAGCCCAGTAATGGCCAGCCCTATCACACAACAGTTAAGTGCTGCTCAGAGGGAGCCAGACCCCACATGGCAGACTGGGGTTTGAGCCTGGTCCCAGTGTCTTGAAAATTAAGATGGCATTCATGTGTCCATGATCCTGTATAGAATGGAGACTTGGAGGAAAAAGGAT
>NW_006176519.1:0-321 GCF_000334495.1 Tupaia belangeri chinensis | reverse complement strand
TTTTCCCCTGCCTCTCTAAAGCCCCGTCCCTTTCCTGTCCTTTGAGACGTTCTTCATTCGCGGTCCTTGTCCCTATTTCGGTAGCCTGAATAACCTCAGCCGCCCAGGGCATTTTGCTTCCACAGTCACCAGGTGTGGTTGTAAGACACCCGGAACCCCAGGTTCCAGTCCTGGCTCCTCCATGCCAGGTGTCCCCTTTGGGCAGGTTTCAGGTGCCCCTGGGAGCTCCCTGCGGGCCCCTACGTTAGAGGACTTGCCCGCTGCAAGCCAGGTTGTCAGCCTGCGCGGAGAGGCGGGGCGGGGCGAGCGGCTGTAACTTTG
>NW_006176518.1:0-321 GCF_000334495.1 Tupaia belangeri chinensis | reverse complement strand
CTCCCAGAATATTAATAAAGCTTATTAGACTAATAAAGAGGCAAAAGTAAACATAACAAAATTGGACCAGCTGGCAGCATGGTGGCTAGGGCAGTTGGATCCCATGTGTTCAAGTATGCAGTTAGACCCAGACTCTGCAACTTAAATAAATAAATAGGAATGAAATCAGACAGAAAGATGGCAACAGAAGGGCAAGAACTAAAAAGGAGGAAAAAAGGGAAAAGGGAGAGAAAAGAAGGAAGCAGGAGGGTCCTCCTGACAAATTTGGGGATGGGACGCCAGGATACACGTGGCTGCCAGAGCATCCCGAGCACATTCCCC
>NW_006176517.1:0-321 GCF_000334495.1 Tupaia belangeri chinensis | reverse complement strand
AAAGGACCAGAACACACATGTTCTTAAGCTATGTCCTGTATCTGTCATTTTCCTCATTTTAACCTGAGTCACTCCAACAGTACTCCACCTCATTTTCATACCTGTGCTCTGCCTCTGCAAATAATTCTCCTGATTGTGTTTGGAGAAAGACAACTAAATATTCTCTTATTTAGAGTAGTGTTTCCTAACATCCATCAGTCCTTGGAGCTATCTGAGAAGAAAGGATTTCACGGTCATTTATAAATTTGAAAGTACTCCACCAACCATCCTCAACTTAGTGGCTAGTAATGCACCTCCTCCAGAAAATAAATTGAACAACTT
>NW_006176516.1:0-321 GCF_000334495.1 Tupaia belangeri chinensis | reverse complement strand
AGCCCTGAGGATCACACAAGTGGATAATAAAGGCTCCCTGAGTCTCCGAGATGGGAACGGGCAGGCGAGTGTGCTTTAATGAGCTGTTTTATGCCTGTCCTTGTCTCGGGACATCTTTCTTATCTCTCCAACTACCTAGAGTTGTAACAATTAATAGTCCCTATTTCAAAGTGAAGTGTTAGGTGAGAAAATTACCTGAACAACTTAAGCTGAATGACTCCACTTTACCTCCATTTTCTAGAATTATTAAGAGGAAAGAAAAAAAAGAAAAAGAAGGAGTTGACCTTTAGAAATACTCTTTTTTTTTTTTTTTGAGAGGTT
>NW_006176515.1:0-321 GCF_000334495.1 Tupaia belangeri chinensis | reverse complement strand
TGGTTGAATTAAAATAAATGAATGAATAAAAGAAAAAAAAACTCCTAACTTTGGGATGATTATTCAGAATGCCTCATTGTGGGAGAAGACAACGTGAGGTCCGAGCAGATGAGGCAGACCCGCATGTCCCCCTGAGGTCAGGCTGCGGTGCCAATGGGCAAGAACGCCAGGGCACGCGAGACCATCGGAGGACATCTGGAAACGACCCCACCCTGGAAAAGCTGGTGCCCTTTGTCTGGAAGAATGTGGGATTGTGTTGGCCAGGGAGGACCTCACTGAGCCCGGGGACTTGTCTCTGGCCGGGAAGGGCCACCTGCTGCC
>NW_006176514.1:0-321 GCF_000334495.1 Tupaia belangeri chinensis | reverse complement strand
CACGACACATTATCTGTAACGTGAGCCTACACCTTTTCAGAGCAAGGTCATCTTCTACCAGAGTCAGAACGCCATTGTCTCCTGCTATGGTTTGGCCAGTGGTTTGTCCCCCAAACACTCATGTGATGAAATTTGGTCCCCAATATATGGTGCTGGGAGGTGGTGAGACCTCGAAGAGGCGAGGCCTGGTGGGCTGTGTTTAGAACAGGGGAAACATGTCCTCCATAAATGGATTCATGGTACTTTATTTTTTTGAGTATGCAATACGGCAAGTGCACTCATTGAGAAAGACAGAGTAAGAGACAGAAGTGAGAAATCACT
>NW_006176513.1:0-321 GCF_000334495.1 Tupaia belangeri chinensis | reverse complement strand
TTTCTTATCTCATTCCCCAAAATCACCTAATCAGATTAAATTCAACCATTATCATAACCATTTATTGACTGCTTAATTGATTTTACTTAATACTCTGTCTATATTATTTCATTTAGTCCTTAGAGCAGGCATAAAACAGGAGCGTCATCCCATTCAAAAAATGCAAAAGTGTGGTGAGGAAGGTAAAATAGCTTGTCTAAGACTTTATACTTACTAATTGGGAGAATGGAAGCTCTGTTTGAACCAAATTTTTGGCCCATACATATAAAGTGATATCCTCTTTCCAATAGTTTTAGGCACCTTTCTTTTAATCAGTAAAAA
>NW_006176512.1:0-321 GCF_000334495.1 Tupaia belangeri chinensis | reverse complement strand
GAGAATGAACTTAGCAGCTGTGGCTTCAGAGCCTCGTCAGCCGTCCAGGTCTGCGGTCAGGCACCTGAGCACCCACCAGCGTGGGGCTCCACGCCCCTCTCTTCATCCTCCCTGCTGTGACCCCAGAGAGTGCCATCTATCAGACGTCAGTGTGGTTGGAGGCCACTCTCAGGATATTACAGAGCTCGCCAAGAACATTATACGTTTCGAAACCAGGAAAGTAATTGAGGGGTCGCAAAAGATCCTCACCCACGCCACCAGGAGGGGAGTCCTCACTGAGCATCACGCTGCAACTGCCACCCAGGAAGGCAGTGAAGAAAC
>NW_006176511.1:0-321 GCF_000334495.1 Tupaia belangeri chinensis | reverse complement strand
AAAGACATTCTGAGGATGCACAGCTAAAGAATAGAAATGCTGAAACATAAATCCAGGTTTACCAATTCCAGTCCATTGTTTTTGCCCATATACTCTGCAGATTGGATAATTATGATCCATTTCCCCTTCTTTTTCACATAGCACTCTAAATACTTCGGGGAGACTTCTTCCTATTCATGTCGATTGCAGTGCTATGGGACTGTTGGTCAATCATCTTTCTCAGCTAGGATTTGAGTCTACGACCCAGTGCTAGACAAATCAGATTGACTCTCTAGGACATTGAATTCTGAACACCTTGACTCTGGGACAGGAAAACTGATG
>NW_006176510.1:0-321 GCF_000334495.1 Tupaia belangeri chinensis | reverse complement strand
CTTATTGTGCCTAATTTATAAATTAAACTTTCATCATATGTATGCATGCATAGGGAAAATAGCATATATACAGTATTCAATATTATCTGAAATTTCAGCCATTCACTGGAGAATTAGAATGTGTGCCCCGCAGATAAGAGACGATAACTGAAGTATGTATTCACTTTACGATATAAATCCCTGTTTTACCCATTGTATGTACCCAATTAATAGATCCTGAATGTCCACACTCAGACAGAACTAAAAGACTGGAAGGTACAAAGGTGTGGAGGGCAACTGAAGATAGCAGACACAGTGCTGGAGGACGGACAATGGGTGGTA
>NW_006176509.1:0-321 GCF_000334495.1 Tupaia belangeri chinensis | reverse complement strand
GCTGATCACAGATATCTGTGGTCAGGAGTCAATCCATGCTCTACAAAGGATTGCACCGTGATCACACAGGGCATTTTTAAATAACATCCCACACTCAATGGAATGTACAGACATAAAAGCAGAGACCCAAAAGCACAAATGTCCAATAGAAGGTCATTCTCTTTGTTTTAAAGAGGAATTGGATTTAGAAGTGTTTGCATCTTGGCACTAAGAAGCACTTATATAGTTATTATTTTTTCCCAAATGTTGAGAGTCCATTTTTAAACTCACAAACATTCATTTCAAACTTTATAACTTAAAGTGTACAGAGCTTTACAAATG
>NW_006176508.1:0-321 GCF_000334495.1 Tupaia belangeri chinensis | reverse complement strand
TGATGTAAACATTATGCCATCTGCTGGCCCACTAATAATATTCTTACAAGAGCACTCAATACATTTTTTCATCATAACATGTTGCATGTTGGGAAGAAAAATACCCAGTAATCTTTGTCTGTCCACCCCCCCCCAACAACAGCAACAAAAGTGTCCTTGGGAATTCGCTCAGGTCACTGTTTAAAAGTACAAGAAGCCGGAGCTCTCTACCACTGGTGAAGGATGACTCTCTCAGGGGGACGCAGGGTCCCCACTCCCCTGTTATTCACGTTGGCCTGCTCCAGGGCCAATTTCTGGTGGGCCTTCATTCCCTCTAGTGCT
>NW_006176507.1:0-321 GCF_000334495.1 Tupaia belangeri chinensis | reverse complement strand
CCCCTCTCTGGATTTCAGCATGTACATGTGCTAGGCATCTTTCTCAAACCACCAAGTCCAGGACTCAAACAGCAATTGGTGATGTAGGAGTCTAGTACCTTAAGTACTAATCCACCTGCAGGCCCTGGGTGGACCTTTACCACTAACCCACCTGCAGGCCCTATAAATCTTTTCACAAAGACTTTAACTTTATTAATTTTTGAAATTATTTTGTAACATTAAAAGGTTTTGCTAATTTTAAAGCAATTTTAATTTTTATTATTTATTTATTATTTTCCATTTATTGCTACCATTTTTTTCCCTTGACCAGAGAGAGAGAGA
>NW_006176506.1:0-321 GCF_000334495.1 Tupaia belangeri chinensis | reverse complement strand
CTCGAGGGGCAATATCCCTTCACCTAGTGTGTTGTTCTCACTGCGCCCCAGGGGCTAGTTAGGACTCTGGGTGCTCTGGGCCCTGGGACCTCCCCTAGCAAATTGTGGGGAGGGAGTTCATGAGCTGGGAGGGGAGATGGCAAGACAGCGCTGGAACCCGTGTTGCCAGAGCCCTCAGGGGCCTGGCCCCTGCATTTCTGTGCGCGTCTGTGGGTGCATGGGATGGGGTGGGGGAGAGGGGATGCTGTCTGCCCTGTCCTCGGGCAGACACCCCGGGAGACCTGGGTTCCCGCCAGCTGGGTGGCCGGTCGGTCACCCTTC
>NW_006176505.1:0-321 GCF_000334495.1 Tupaia belangeri chinensis | reverse complement strand
AGAGAGACAAGGAGAGGGAGAAAACATCCCCCAGTGGGTCCTGTTGCAATCTTTTTCTATTTCTCCATCTCTTCAGTATTTTGGGCATGAACATACATATGTCCAACATGTTTTTCAGTTTTCCATGTCTGTATTCAAACTGCAGTGTCGGCCATGTGGGATCTAGCTCCCTAACTACTAGGCCATGGGGCCAGCCCTCTTATTTTTATTGTATATAATTAAGATGTACAGTATGATGATTTGGTGTGCATACATATAATGAAATGATTACTACAGTCAAGCAAATCAACATTTGTCATCTCATATAGTTACTTTTCTTTT
>NW_006176504.1:0-321 GCF_000334495.1 Tupaia belangeri chinensis | reverse complement strand
CATTACACCAACTGCTGGTCCCATGACTGGCTTTGTTCACTTAGCGTTAATTTCCTCACAGTTTAGCTATGTTGTCACATGTTACAGATTTTCTCAGTTTTTAATTATTTATGTATATATTTATTTTGCTGGAGGGTCTGTGTTCTCACTAGAGAAAGAAAGAGAGAGTGAGCAAGAGAAAGTGAGAAAGTAACCCTGTAATTGTGGATGGTCTCACTGCATTCCTTTCTCCTCTATCTTCTTCCTTTTAGGAATTTGGGTATGCACGCATGTGTGCCCTCCATATTTTTCTTTCTTTTATTTTTTTTGAGAGAGATTTTT
>NW_006176503.1:0-321 GCF_000334495.1 Tupaia belangeri chinensis | reverse complement strand
GCTTGTTTGCTACATTCTCCACAATAACTTAATTTGTTATCTTTTGACACTAATAGAAACTCTTCAGATTTTCCCAGCTTCTAAAATGCAGCATCTTAATATATTTCTCTCTGCCCCTGTCACAAACACACCCAAATAAGAACTTTTTTCATTGTTTTACCCCCCACACACACACACCTTTACTTGCAGATAAAATCTACTCCCCAGGATCTCTGTTCATAAGAGGGCAGCCAGTGTGAGGTATTTGTCACTGGGTCCTACTATGGTTCCTTGAAGCACCAATTTGAAAAAAATTTAACCAGTTGCTTGTATTTATTCTAA
>NW_006176502.1:0-321 GCF_000334495.1 Tupaia belangeri chinensis | reverse complement strand
TTATGATAACTGGAGGACGGTCCAGTAAATGAAGAAAAGAGAAAGTCCTGAGATCCCACACATCAGCAAAACCTTTGCGTTGTTAACTACATTAGCAATATTTGAAGTCCTGGGACAAGATGGTGGCAGAGCAGTAATAGGTGACACTCTGCGAGGTCATACACGGGAAGTACCAGTTCAAGTCTGAGGACCTCCCTGAGCGCACTGGGCACACAGCTGGCCTTGATGCAGGCTGGTGGAGGCTGGGGTGGTTCACAGCATTGAGACCCTCTGGGGGGGTCCTGTCCTGTCACTCTCTCTCTCTCTCTTGCTCATTGAAGA
>NW_006176501.1:0-321 GCF_000334495.1 Tupaia belangeri chinensis | reverse complement strand
GGGATTCACACTGGACTTGGGGAAGGGCAGAGATCCCTTAATACACCCTGGGAATAAGCCCTGTGCTCCAGTTAAAGGGAGCAGTATCTGGGTTTCAGCACAAGCCCAGCCAACTCTAAAACAGAACCATCTTCCCCAACACTTAAAGCTTGGGAGGGGGCAGGCAGCTGACCAAAGCTGAATTCAAGAGCTTCTAGGTCCCATGCCAGGTACCAGCTAAAGCTTCCCAAAGCTCACAGTGGTTCCTGACATGCACAGAAGAACACCGGAAGGGTATATTTTAACCCATATATAGGGTTGTCAGGAAAGTCATGACACATT
>NW_006176500.1:0-320 GCF_000334495.1 Tupaia belangeri chinensis | reverse complement strand
GATTGAATAAGATGACTAAATTGATCATTTGATTTCACCTGACGAGTTAATTGGTGGCTGAGTAGTATGGTTTTCAACCAGCCAAAGTGAATGGCTTGGATAAAAAGATAATTCAGGTGTATTCAGGAGACAATGACAAGGGAGAAAGTGGGAATAGTCTTTAGGAGAGTGTTGTTATAGGACATTAGCAATATGGTGGAACAGGAAGCCCTAGACCCTTCTCCCATGGAGAACTGAATTTAACAATAATACCAGATCAAGTGACTGAGAGAAATACAGAAGACAGTTACTGGTTTCTGTAAAACAGATCTGAAATCAAC
>NW_006176499.1:0-320 GCF_000334495.1 Tupaia belangeri chinensis | reverse complement strand
TCCATAGCACACAATATAGGTTTTCAAATAATGCATTATGTTATCATAAAATCAAAGATATTACCACATACATCTTTTCCATTGGAAAACTTTACATTCTTTTGTCTGTCAAGTACTCCCTTCCTAAGCCCCTCCCACCCACTCACCTACTTGTCAATATCCAGCCTCCTCCCTATAATGTCTTCCCTACCATGATATCTTCAGATCTTCCAATTTCTGTCATAGAATTCAGAAATTCTGTATATATTGAGCAGGAACATAGTGTTTGACTTTCAAAGTTTAGCTCACTTCATTTAGTATTAAATATTCTATGTTTATCC
>NW_006176498.1:0-320 GCF_000334495.1 Tupaia belangeri chinensis | reverse complement strand
AAGCAGGTCTCAGTCCTGCGGAATTTCTTAATGGTTTTTCCAGTACTGTAGCAATGTGAAACAGAGCCATCTTTGGGTCTCTGGAGCCAGGAGGGCTTTAGGATTTAGCACTGGGGAAGAGATGCAGGAAGCACAGAATCTTGTTCTTTTAGTGCTCTGGGCTTTCTACACTACCTGATTATCAATTATTTGACAGTAGCATTTGTTCGGTGTTCATCTCCCTATTGACTGTGGGAGTCACCAAGGCATGATCCACGTCTGTTTTGCTGCTGGGATGTCCCTAGAGCCTACTCTGTCTGGCACATAGTAGGCCCTCAATA
>NW_006176497.1:0-320 GCF_000334495.1 Tupaia belangeri chinensis | reverse complement strand
AAAATTTTTACCATAATGTTTTAAAGTTTTTTTCTTCCTTCTCCTTTGGGCATTTCAGTTACTCATAATTAGAGACCACTTAAATACATCTCACAGTACACTGAAGCACTTTTTGTTTTTTAAAACTAAAATTTCATCAAATCTTATTTTTCATAATATCTGATCTCTCATTTATCTCATCTGGTATGTTTTTTATCTTAGGCATTGTGCTCTTAATATATGCATGTTTTATTCAGGTTTACTTATCATCCATATCTCTAATTAAGTTTGGAATATTTGTAATAAACTTATAATAACTTGTATAGTAACCTCATCTGTTA
>NW_006176496.1:0-320 GCF_000334495.1 Tupaia belangeri chinensis | reverse complement strand
CCTCTCTCTGTCTCTGTCTCTCTGTCTCTGTATGTGTGCATGTGCCCTCTAGCACACACACAAAACAGAAAGCCGTCTTCCATTGCACTTCAGAAACTACAAATATGTCCAAACTCTTTTTATCTAGCATAAATTTTCCAAAAGAGTAAACTCGCCCCACCAAAAGGTCACAAAGTTTAAAAACTGGAAACAGCCTCTTTGTGGTGAATTGATTAAATAAATTATCGTCAATTAATGTAATGTAATATATTTTAATGAGAAAAGAAGGTAATTTAGGGCCAGGAGGTGCAATGGAGATTAAGGCGCTGGATCCCACATGG
>NW_006176495.1:0-320 GCF_000334495.1 Tupaia belangeri chinensis | reverse complement strand
AAAGAAAGAAAAACAGAAATGAACAAAAGAAAAAGAAAAAATAGATCCAATTTCTGCGATAGTTTTTTTTTTTTTCTTTTGTCAACTTGGCTGGGCTCTAGTATCCAGTTATTCAATGATTCATCTCCATGTTGCCGTGGAGGCGACACAAGGAGATTCTCCTTAAAAATGTGGGTGGGCCTAATTCAATCAACTGAAAGACAGAAAAAAAAACGGGGATGTCTCTGAGAAAAAAGAATACATTCTAGCTTCGGACTGCAACATCAGTTCCTGCAGAGACATTTCCAGCCTACCAGGTTCCCTTCCGACAGCAGCCTTCC
>NW_006176494.1:0-320 GCF_000334495.1 Tupaia belangeri chinensis | reverse complement strand
CCCTCTGGAGCTCTGCATATTGGTCTACTCCCTAAGAAAGGCCTTCGGATACAGCATCATCCAGGAGCTTCTATTCCCACCAGGAGAAGATCTATGTGTGGTATGTTTGGGAATAACAGTAGCTAGTGGTTTGGAAGGATATTAGATTCTCAGAGAAGACTATCAAATTGCATTTCAGCATCAAAGATCTGAAACAGGAACTTATGGTTAGACTGGGGATAATCAGGATCCTAAATTCACTTGGTAAAGTTAGTGCTCCACGAGCCAGGCAGTAGCTCAGCAGTGACACGGTGCTCTGTAGTACTGAACCCACATGGAAG
>NW_006176493.1:0-320 GCF_000334495.1 Tupaia belangeri chinensis | reverse complement strand
CTACAGTCTTCGGAATAAGGATGTCACAGGGGCTCTGAAGAAAATGCTGAGAGCAGGGAAGGCTCCATATTAAACCATGAAAAAACCCTAGTTTGTCTCCTTCTCCACTTCGGTGCTTTCTCACCAAACAGGCAGCATGTGGTGATGATGTCATTGATGGGATTTCTGCCCAGTCTCTCTCTCCTCTCATGAGTGTCTCAAGATTCCTCTAATGCTCGCTTACCTCACTTTTCTCACAGTGAAGACCTCTCCTCCAGTCCTTTGAGCCTGCGGCCCCTTTCCCAGAGTACAGTTAGGAACTGGAAGATAAGTCGGTGTTG
>NW_006176492.1:0-320 GCF_000334495.1 Tupaia belangeri chinensis | reverse complement strand
ACAGAGCTGACAGTCTCCCTCCTCACCAGGAGGGGAGACTCATCAAGGCAATCAAAAGAAGGCATTTTATGGTGCATGACAGGAGGGGACGCTGGCAGGGAAGGTAAGGACCCCGTGAGGCTGTTACAGGGCTTAATGCAAGAGGTACAGAATCTGACTTCGGCTAGGAGAGAAGTCCAGCTTCTCTGAAGAAGGCGAAGGAGAAGGCTTCAGAATGATGGCCCAGGGTCTGGGGGAGAGAATGAGGGCTCAGGTGAGGCTGTGGCCACCCAGGTGGGAGGAATGTGCAGGCGCCCTCCTGCGGTGAGAATCAGGATAGA
>NW_006176491.1:0-320 GCF_000334495.1 Tupaia belangeri chinensis | reverse complement strand
CCAATCACAGAACTGTCATTTCTCTTGGCTTCTAACTGCATCAGCTGCTGTGAGTTGAGTCTTCTATTACTTATATTCAAGGTTGAACTATAACAGGCAATCAGAATGGACAACTGCTCATGAAAGTCTACCTTGCTTGTATACAAACAGTTGAATGTGAGCTTCTTTGACAGTTGGAAACAGTGTCAGTCTCATTCTCAGAGCAGGCACTTGCTCAGTGTCTGGTGATCCTGAGTGACATTCCTGGAGTCCATATATTGGGAAAGACATGACATATGGCTTTTCTGATGACCCTATACAAAGCCACTGGCACACAGGCA
>NW_006176490.1:0-320 GCF_000334495.1 Tupaia belangeri chinensis | reverse complement strand
TGCAAAATGGGCATGGCCCTTTAAATTATCTTGTCAACTCATCTCTCTGTAGAAAAGAAACCTGCATAATTCTCAGTAATGAAAAATGCAAAGGATGAAGCTCGAGGCTCAAATACGAATAGAATTTGTTCACATCCTCACGTGTAGCTGAACATTGCTGACGCTTACTGGGTAACAAGAGCAGATAAGACCTGGAGCAAAGCGGTATCATCCTCTGTTCCAGCTCGTACACATCCTCTCCGACTGACCACCAGGGTTTCTTATCTCTTCTCTATGCACCAGACTCCATAGCCAGAAGACTGGGACCTCACTGACCAGGT
>NW_006176489.1:0-320 GCF_000334495.1 Tupaia belangeri chinensis | reverse complement strand
AGTGTAGCTACCACGAGCTCTATCACCAATGCCTATTTGTGGTCGTAAGTTCTAACAATTTTTCACTCTGAATCTGAAGGAAAGAATCTTTTTTAACTTAAGGATTCCTAAAGAAGGTTTTATTACACTTTGGCATTTGAAAGTGCCCTGAAATTCATCCTTTTTGGCATTCTATACTTTTTGTGTGTGTGCTATAATATTCTTAACATGTATCCCTCTGTGATTAAATATCTAGCTTAACTATAAATGATACCTAAATTTTGAAGAGCCAATTCCTATTATCCAAATATGACCTTAGGGGAAAAGTCAGGGAATAAGCT
>NW_006176488.1:0-320 GCF_000334495.1 Tupaia belangeri chinensis | reverse complement strand
CCTGTTTATTTAGTAGGATGGGAAAAAATGAGGAACTGTGTAATATTTGCCATGGAAATATGTAATAGAGGAAATTACTTTTAGAGCTATGGTTTTCCTTGAGTTATTGATTTTTTTTAACCTCAGACACAAATAAAGTGATATAATTAATTAAAATATAATCCTCAGTTCATGGCACATAGCCATCATATAAAATCTTCTCTTGTGTTTATTACTAATTAGTTCTTTTATCTACACTTTCCACTTTCAATTTCCTTCTCCTCATTAAAGGTAGCTATTCTAATGTGTTTTATATGTACCTTTTTGTTATATATATTCTT
>NW_006176487.1:0-320 GCF_000334495.1 Tupaia belangeri chinensis | reverse complement strand
GGTGGTTAAGAGGGTTGGATCCCACATGGACATCCACACAATTCTAGTCCCATATCTGGCAGCTTGAAAAACATGCTAGGCAAATGTGCATGTGTACCCAGAATCCCAACAGGACAAAAACATGAAGGTGAATGGCTTGTGGCATGATCATGCCCCATGGGGGTACATGTTTCCTCTATCTCCATCTCTGTTTATCTCTGGTGAGTACACATACTCTTCTGGCAAACTTTTTAAAAAGTCAGAAATAAATATAAGGGTAGGCTTAGAGAATAAAAATAAGGGGTATGATGCTAAGATTGGAATATAAAAATAAGAAAAAA
>NW_006176486.1:0-320 GCF_000334495.1 Tupaia belangeri chinensis | reverse complement strand
CCAGCCCACACCTGGCTCAGCTCTGGAAGAGGCTCACAAGGAAGCCCTGGCCTGGACCTGCAGCCAGGGGTACAGGGGCTTTGGAGAAAAATAGGCTTTTGAGCCTAGGGGAGATCTCCACCGGGAGTCACAGGACGGCTCTCCTGGAATAGTCTAGGGACCTGCTGCGTGGGATTAAAATCCGCCTTGTTCTGCGTGGCCGGAGAGGGCAGATCTGGTGGCTGAACTGGCAGCAGTGGCTGGGAGTTCAATGTGAGTTACTGTGCCAGGATCTTAGATCAGAGTCTGCCAGACGGTGTGTGCGCGTGGTCTGGGGGCTA
>NW_006176485.1:0-320 GCF_000334495.1 Tupaia belangeri chinensis | reverse complement strand
CAATATCTTCCAGAAAATAGAAAAGAAAGGAACACTTCACAATTTATTTTATGGAGCTGTATTACTTGGATATCAAAATAGGACAAAGAAGAAAAAAACAACAACCACAAAAACTACAGACTATAATTCTTCATGAACAATAGACACAAAAATACTTAATATTAGCTATATAAAAATTTATGTACTGTGACTAAGTGAGGTCTTTCAGGGATTCAAGTCTGTTTCTATGTTTAAAAACCATGTAATATACCATATCAATCAGTCAAAGAAGAAAAATTAGATTATTATATCAATCAATGCAGAAAAAGCATTTAACAAAA
>NW_006176484.1:0-320 GCF_000334495.1 Tupaia belangeri chinensis | reverse complement strand
ATAAATAAATAAATAAATAAATAAAGTAGCTCCATCAAGCAATGTTATTGGAATGTATTAAAACAAATGTGTATGTGCATGTTCATGTTTATAATATACACATCTTTACATATAAAATGTGTATGAAGCACATGTGCATATAAATATGTGTGTGTATATGTATGACAGTCAGAAATTACTGACTAGTTATTTGGCAGTTTTGATGAATTATAATTTCCTCTCTAAGTAAAATAAGTATTATCTTGAAAAATACCTTTAAAAATGTTTAAAGCTGGGCCAGCCAGGTGGAATGTTGGTTAAGGTAGCTGGATCCCATATGG
>NW_006176483.1:0-320 GCF_000334495.1 Tupaia belangeri chinensis | reverse complement strand
ACTCAGGTGATCCGTACTCCTCATTCGCAGTCATCCTGGGCATGAATTAATTTCTATCAGTTTGCTTCCTTACAAGAAATTTTAAAATAGTAGAACAAATAAGAACTTCAAATTCATGAAAGAAAGAGATATAGATGTGGTTTTGGAGCACAAAAAATTTGAGGAGAGGGTAAGCCCAAGCAGGGTATTTCAAAGTTCAGAGAGCAGTAGGAAGACCCAGGTCTTCCAGGGTAAGAAAAGAGGTCCATGCGGCCTGAATGCTGATAGGGGTGACACGGGCTGCTTCATGCTTTTCCTAAGCCTGGCTTACCTTTTCCTTG
>NW_006176482.1:0-320 GCF_000334495.1 Tupaia belangeri chinensis | reverse complement strand
AAGATTTTATGCTTTGTCTGAGTGATTCTGGAAGCCACTTGAGGGGTTAGTATATTTAGTACACATTTTGTAACAGAACGTATGTCTTCCTGAATATAACTTAGAGATTTTATATTGCTTCTTCAAGGTATCTGCTTAACAGATGAAAAAACCTTCCCTCCCCCTAACCCATGGCACATATACTTAATATTATAATGATTTTTTTATTTCAGAAAGATCCAGATTACCTGAAGCTGTGGTTGGAAAATTTTGTCTCTAGCTATGAACAATTTTTAGATGTTGACTTTGAAAAGCTGCCTACCAGGTATGTGTAAACACTA
>NW_006176481.1:0-320 GCF_000334495.1 Tupaia belangeri chinensis | reverse complement strand
TTTTTTTTCCCTATTACCCAAATGGTTATTTTGGTATTCTTTGTCTTTTTTTTACCCACATATCCCACCAGAGATGACATAGTGAGACAAGTATTGCTTGGTGTTAGTACATCCAGTGTATTTTAGAAATTCAAAGACAGTGGTTCAAGAGTGAATTGTATACTTAGATAGCTGGATAGCAGGTACAGAGACAGCCGCCAGTGCTTACAGTGATAATTACACTTGTGACCTACATCAGCCTATAAAGGGATAAGCCCTATGAGAAAAAAAGGTTTTTGAAAAAAGACTGGTCGAGGGACCAGCAGATGGCGTAATGGCTA
>NW_006176480.1:0-320 GCF_000334495.1 Tupaia belangeri chinensis | reverse complement strand
GAAAAGGTGTTTCTATATATATTCATCTCACAGTTATGGCCAAATTAACAGCTATTTTAAATCCTTTTTCTTCTACGGGTTAAATACAGGCTTTGAAGTCAGAACTGAGTTCAAATTAAGACAGGTTACATAACTGCTCTGTGCCTCAGTGTCCTCATTTGCAAAGTGGAGAAATAGCCACCACATAAGGTTACTCTGCGGGTTAAATGTGAAATGCTGATTACAGATGCTGGCATCCCAATAGATAACAGTGGTGATGACTATTTTTATAATATTGTTCAAAAGAACATTAATGGTTCTTAAGTAAAATTAACCTTAAG
>NW_006176479.1:0-320 GCF_000334495.1 Tupaia belangeri chinensis | reverse complement strand
AATATATATGAAGCTGAAAAAGATTTAGACAAGTTTACAAAGCTGTGAAAATGTAACAATTGTCAAGCCCATGTTTATTTGCTGTGTTACCTGTAAGCAGGTATCTTGCAGGAAAGTGTGGCTCTTTTGTGGTATTAATCCAGGAGTGTCAATGGTGAATTTTATGTATTACTATAGATCTAACTATGGTTAGTCTCACAAACTTTTTTTTTCTCAGAAATAGAAGCTAAGCATAACTCCCTCTATCACGTGAAAGTGTTATGACTTAACAGCAGTAAAGTTTTATTGTAAGGGGACCAGCAGATGGCATAAGGGTTATG
>NW_006176478.1:0-320 GCF_000334495.1 Tupaia belangeri chinensis | reverse complement strand
ATCCCCTGTCCATGGGTGCTCGCCATCCATGGGCACTGCTCGGCTCCTCGGTGTTGCAGAGTGCATACGTCCTGTTGCCTCTTGTTCACGGGTTTGCTGGAATACTCCCTAAACGGGCTTCCCCCGACAGCTACCTGAGTGCCCGTGTTGTGGGCCGTGCAGGAAGGCTGGGCGGTGGTAGACTTATCGCCTTTACTTGCCAGTTTCAAGATCATGAGTGAATTCCTTGATCCATTGAGAAGACTAGTGAAGGTGGCCTACTAATTGCTTCTTAAATCTGTCATACTTGGAAACAGAGGTAACTGATGTGGCCAGCAGGT
>NW_006176477.1:0-320 GCF_000334495.1 Tupaia belangeri chinensis | reverse complement strand
CTCACTTTCCCTTTCTGTCTCTCTCCTCTAGCACATGCCCTCTGGTACATGAAAAGAAAAAAAAAGACAATTTTAATTGCTAATTATTGTTATAAAAAGATCCCAGGTTCTATTTTATGTTTCCTTAATTAATAAATGAATATGCATATGGCAAATACTGCACAAACTTGTGAGATTATCTAAATGTCAAGTGTGTTTTAAGTTATATTAGGGCTTTATCATCACTGTAAAGCAATATATTAAAAACATTATATATTTAGTTGTGTATTATTTGTCTCCCCCCAAAAGTGTAAATTCTCTATGGGCTCAAACTTTCTTTT
>NW_006176476.1:0-320 GCF_000334495.1 Tupaia belangeri chinensis | reverse complement strand
CTTTTTCTGGCCCCGTTAACTAGGCACTCAGAATTCATGCTATGCCTAGATCTCTAGGCCTATGTCATAGAACAATGGAATGATTCCTTTCTTTAACTGATTTTGCCTTTGTCTAAAATGGTTGTCCCGTTCACCTTCCAGAACAATCTGCTGTGATAACAAATATTCTGGGTCTTCTCAGAATAATTTTCTGTGCCTTATGTTGATTTTATCATGTTCTTCACTATATAAGATAACAGTTTTCTCACTTAGGGTAAAAAATAAGACCTTTACAATCAATTTACTTTCTATAATTATTTTTAGTTTTTGTGTGTGTTTGT
>NW_006176475.1:0-320 GCF_000334495.1 Tupaia belangeri chinensis | reverse complement strand
GGGTGGGGGAGGGCTGGTGACTCATTTCTCAGTCTGGATTAGGCTCAAAATCTTCCGATTACAAGGACTCTGGGGAATCTTAGCTCCCAAAAGCTTCGGACGCTTCAAACCAGGGCTAAAGAATCAGAGATTATTTGAATCCTACAGTGATCATCATAGAGTATGGTTATTACACTCAAAACCCCACGGCATCCCTGTACTCAGCTCAGGAACCTAAGCATGCTCACATCTTGGAATCAACGGGTTTTAGAACAAAAATACAGAAACCTCTGAGCTGCAGGTTATCTCTGAGGTGAGGACCAGCAGTTAGCATAATGGCT
>NW_006176474.1:0-320 GCF_000334495.1 Tupaia belangeri chinensis | reverse complement strand
GTGTGTGTGTGTGGGCGCGTGCCCACAATCCAGAGAGGAGACTCTAGTAGAAAGGATTACATCGTGGCCATTCTCCTCTGTCTCTCTATCTGTCTCTCTGGCCAGCACTCGTGCCCTATAACAAAAACCTCTTAGGGAAAAAAAATAAAAATAATAAAAAACAGGAGCCAATTCAGCGCACCACCACAAATAAGACAAATATGAAGCAAATTCAAAGGTTCTTACTTACAAGCCCTGGCCGACAGGTCACCGGGAGTCCAAAAGGTGGCAGCTAGGAGGAATGAATCAGGAAGAGAGGGCTACGGGTCAGGGCATGGTGC
>NW_006176473.1:0-320 GCF_000334495.1 Tupaia belangeri chinensis | reverse complement strand
CTTAACCACCACACCACTTGCTGGCCCAAGAAAACATGTGACTTTTAGATGCATGTAGAAATGCGCTTTTGTGAGCTTTATTAGCAATGGCTATGAGAGCATTTACGTATGAAAACACTATTTGCCTCTGAATTTAGTTGTTGTCGATCCTTGATACTTGGTATCACAGGATTTTTTTGTATTTGAGGAGCCATCAACTTCAGAGGTAGTCTGCAGTAAAATTTCACATTTCAGCTCCTGTCCCCTGCTTGACCAGCCCCAGTTAATGCTAAGTCAAGGAGAAATGGGCAAGGACTTTTTTTTTTTTTTTGAGAGGTTTT
>NW_006176472.1:0-320 GCF_000334495.1 Tupaia belangeri chinensis | reverse complement strand
TCTGTAACCAAGAGAATTGAAAATGTGTCTGTAAAAGACTTGTACATGAATGTTCATAGCATTAGCATTCGTAAAAGCCAAAAAAATGGAAACAGTCCAAATGCTCATCAGCTGATAAGTAGATAAGTATATGGTATAGTCATACAATAAAATATTATTTGGCATTAAAAAGGAATGAAGGATTGGGATATGCTACACATGGCTGAATATTGAAAATATTATTAAATGAAAGAAACCAGTCACAAAAGATTATGCATTATGTGATTCCATTCATATGACATGTCCAGAATAAACAGAAAGATTAGTGGTTGTGGATGGAA
>NW_006176471.1:0-320 GCF_000334495.1 Tupaia belangeri chinensis | reverse complement strand
CCCAAACCCGGCCTGCCATGCGGCGTCCAGCTCCCAGTCGCCCAAGCGGCAGTGCTATCTCTGCCCCGCCTGTGCCTGTAGTGAGTGCTTTGAAGAACTGCTGAACTATTATTTCTTACAGCGGCTGCACCACTTCGCACTCTCTAGCAATGCGCACGGGTTCCAATTTCCTCATGCCCTCTCCAGTACTTATTTTCTGGTTTGTTTTATTTTAATCACAGCCATCCTGGGAGTATTACTTTGAAAACAATCTATCGATCAGTCAATAAACAAACAAACGTAAATATTCACCGGGTTTTTCCAGAGTCTAGTCTTTGCCA
>NW_006176470.1:0-320 GCF_000334495.1 Tupaia belangeri chinensis | reverse complement strand
TTTCTCACTTTCCTTCCCTCTTTCTGTCTCTCCTCTGGTGAGCTCACACACCTGATGGCAAAAACCTAAAAAGAAGCACAAGAACTTTCAGGAAGACATAAAAAATGCCACATTGGCAAATATAGGCAGGGAAAATAGGGGCAGCTTGGGAGTGGAGTAAGAAATGCGGGTCCACTGCCTCCGTGCTGGGAGGACAGACGTCTGGGAGACAGAAGACTGCGAACAGACCGAGCAGTCTCAGCCCTGTCACTGCCGGCGTGCAGCAATTACGTGTCCACCTAGCAAATGGAGGAGGCCGTGTGAATATTTTTCTTCTCAGT
>NW_006176469.1:0-320 GCF_000334495.1 Tupaia belangeri chinensis | reverse complement strand
AGTCCAGTGCCTTATCCACCAGGCCACCTGCTGGCCCCTATTTATTTTTTTAAAGCAATCTTGTGCTTAACTTAAGCAGAGAGGCGAGAGCCAGTAGGGCAGGGCCAGGGCTGGGAACCCCTGAGCATTGAGGAGGGACTCTGGATGGAGCTGTGGCCTCAGCACAGACCGCTGGGAGCTCTTCCCACTCTATCCACCTGGTTACTCTGCCTCTCTGGAAAAGGAGGCTGGCACAGAACTGAGGAAATGAGAAACCACTGTCTTTTAGAATCAAAAACGGGCCCAGCTGCTGGGACCCAGTGGTAAAGTAAGCGCTCCAC
>NW_006176468.1:0-320 GCF_000334495.1 Tupaia belangeri chinensis | reverse complement strand
TAATTCCACAACAAACAAAATTAATCTGAAGGGAAACATATATCTTTCTCCTTGAAATGGTATATTCATATACTTTTGGTATTATGTGCCAAATTAACACACGCTGACATAAGACTTTAAAGAAACTGTCATGTTGCTAGATCAATGTCTATCTAGTGCAGCCACCCTTCATTTAACAACCTACTCATTTAATGGCCATTCAGACTTATGACCAGCTCTCTAGTGTTGGAGAATCCTCATCCCCTTTCTTGGTCTTTCTGAGTCTCAGGAATCCCCTTTCTCAGTCTTTACCTCATTCCACAGTTGGTATTCACTAAACA
>NW_006176467.1:0-320 GCF_000334495.1 Tupaia belangeri chinensis | reverse complement strand
TGGAGTGGCCATGCTTTTTCTCTTTCTTTCTCTCTCTCTTTCTGTGTGTTTCCAGTGAGCACATGCGTCCTCTGGCAAATAAACAAACAAAAACTCAACCTTAGTTTATTTGGAATTGCCAGAGACTAGTGGTAGTTCAATAGTGACTGAAATGGCAATTACCTGGTAAACATACTAGGCACCTCCGATTAGTGGGATGCGGCATAAAAGGAATGGCTGATACGTGCAAAAGCACAGTTGAGTCTCAGCTGCATCACAGGAAATTCCAGGAGACAGGCTCAAAAGCTATCTACTAGATGATTCTATTTATATGTCTTATT
>NW_006176466.1:0-320 GCF_000334495.1 Tupaia belangeri chinensis | reverse complement strand
CCCCGCACCCTCTCGGGGACTCCCAACCCCCTGGGGCCCTGCCAGACAATGTCCCCCTCTGTGCCCTTCCCTCGGGCCCCAAGATCACGTGCAGTCCCTTTTGGGGTGGTTTGCCCCTCAAAAACGAGGCCCTCCAAGCCCCCCGGGGACTCCCCAGAAGACGCCCCTCAGCCTCGTGGGCACCGGGCTCCGGGGTGTCTGGGGATCTCACCTGACCTCGTGGGCCGGGCTTGTCGGGGTCTGCACCCCCTGCCCGGTGCACCCTCCGGCCCGCGGGCCACGCCGCCGGGCGCGGTCCCAGCTCGGCCGCCCGCGCCTAC
>NW_006176465.1:0-320 GCF_000334495.1 Tupaia belangeri chinensis | reverse complement strand
CCACCATGCCACCTGCTGGTCCCAGGGAAAAAAATTTTAAAAAAGAAAATGAAAAGGAAGAAAATACTAAAACATGTTAGTATGGCTTATTTTAGCCTTTTATATAAATGGTCTATCTTACATTCTCCCTTGGGTCATACAGTTGCTAACCATTCAGTCTCATAACTGCATAATATTTTCTGGTGTGAATAACCATAGATATTTACCTGTTCCAGTGCTGATGGGCATTTGCTTATTTCCTTTCAAGGGCCAGTTCCATGTAGTGCTGCTATGAGCATTATGCTGCATATCTTTTGATAAACATATGAATATATTTCTGT
>NW_006176464.1:0-320 GCF_000334495.1 Tupaia belangeri chinensis | reverse complement strand
AGAGATTGTAAAATGCAAAATGTAGGAGAATGTTGGCATTCATTAGAAAAATATCACATCTAAATATTTCAAATGTGCACAATGACTGAGATACATGAAAGTAGAGAAATAAACGAGCAAGATCGATGATACAGATGGTGAGACCAGAGTCTTGATAGGTCACTGTTAAGATACCTGCTAAAACACTGTGAAAGTAAAATCCTTACTAAATATTTATTCATTTTGATAACATTCAAAAAGAAACATAGATTATTAATATTCTGCTGTTATTTACAAAATATTCAGTTAATTTTCTTTTTTCAGAGAGATTTTTGCTATTG
>NW_006176463.1:0-320 GCF_000334495.1 Tupaia belangeri chinensis | reverse complement strand
CAGATGCTGGAGGTCACATGTTCTCATAAAAGAAAACCAGTCAAATGATGAAGCCAGTACAGGTGGAAAAGCCCACGGTTAGCTCCCTATCCTGAGAAAGAGAAAAGGAGGCCAGCACTTTCCAGTTGCTTCTATGTCAGAAAGGGCAGACCAGAGGTCGAAGTCTGAGGTCATTGTGATGGTGATGATGATTATGAGGATGACAATACAAGAGCCCCCTGGGTTCACTATTTGCCAGTCATTGTGCTGAACCATTTACACACAAGAACTTATTTGCCTCTCACCACCATTCTATTGGGTCATCAGGAAAGTCATGACAC
>NW_006176462.1:0-320 GCF_000334495.1 Tupaia belangeri chinensis | reverse complement strand
AGATTCTGATGGGCTATCCAGCCACATAAATAATAAAGTGGATTACGTGGCCTGGTACTTTGGACAACTAGGAGAAATTTCAACAGTATTCTCTAAAAAAATATGACCTAAGGACTTTTCTAAATTCTCTCATCACAATCAGTATCCTAAAGGTTGAAGCGAGAAAAGGAGTTGAAATCATTAAAAAGAAATGTTTAAGGTTTGAAATACAGAAATGTAGCCTATTCCCTTGTAATACATCTATATTTCCAGCACTTAAACAAAACAGGGAATACAAAAGTTTCAATATTTAAGGATTAATGATGCAGTGGTCCACATTC
>NW_006176461.1:0-320 GCF_000334495.1 Tupaia belangeri chinensis | reverse complement strand
ACTATACAGAAACTATTTTTTTCTCAATTATTCTATCATGAGAGATGGTTTCAAAGATTTGTCGAGTCACAATGAATACTAGACAATGGGGAGTTAGAATAAATTATCCCGTAACTAATTTATTCTTAAAAAACTTACTACTGGTATGGGTGGAAAGAGAGATCCTTGATCATATATAATTAAAACAGCTTTAAGGAGATTTTCCATATTAAGGAGATGATCTAAGAGTTTAATAGAAATATGAAATTCCTGTATGGTAAAGTTTTATAAAGATAAGTTCTTCCACTAAAGCAAATGTCATTGTATAACTGAAAAAAAAA
>NW_006176460.1:0-320 GCF_000334495.1 Tupaia belangeri chinensis | reverse complement strand
TGAGCCTCTCATTTTGCAAGACTAAACCTTTTAAGAAACTTAGACATTGATGACTCATAAAGAGGTGGCTTGGAACAGGGTGCAGACCTGGCAGGAGGGACGGCTCAGCATCAACATGTCCATATCTGAGTCCTGGTATTTAGGTGACACAGGGTCTTGGGCAACTACTAACTTTAATGCACCTCAGTTTAAGACCTGCACACTGGGAATCATAACCTGCATTAGAACAAATTTAAAATAAGACACGTGGGGCCTGTATAAGTGGCAAATGTCATCGTTTACAAAGATGTTCTTGTAAAAAAAAAAAAAAAAAAAAAAAA
>NW_006176459.1:0-320 GCF_000334495.1 Tupaia belangeri chinensis | reverse complement strand
GTCTTCCCCAACTATACTCAGAAAACTTAAATGCCATTGTGGCTTTTCTGATAGAGTAGAAGTTTGTGGGGGTCATGTAATAAAAACTCATGGCACTGACTGGCCTCATACTGGATTTATTGTAACAAAGAGGTCATCCAGTGTTCTTTTCTCTGGTTTCTGAACATGTACTTGGAATGGACACATATGCAGCTGACAAAATTCTCATATCCATTGCTTGACCCATGGAGCAAAAGCAATTGTAGTAATAATGTTAGCACACTGAAGCAACCAGTGCAAGTCATGTTACCACAGGGAGGCAATTGTAATGATTCTGCCCA
>NW_006176458.1:0-320 GCF_000334495.1 Tupaia belangeri chinensis | reverse complement strand
TTGCTCAACCAGTGTGGATACATGTGTTGGGAGCAGCAAAGGGGCCAATATGGCTGACACAGAAAGGGCAAGGGTACAAAGTGGAGAGCAGTTTCTGTGGGGAGGCTGCACAGCTGGGTGCAGACCCTCCGAGCATTGTAAGCTACTGTGAAGAACAGGCTTTTATCTTGGAGTTTCACATACTTGTAGGTCTTTCATTTTTTGATTTTAGAGGTTTTTGCTTTAGAGTGCATACACTCACGGGAAAGAGAGAGAGCCACAGTGATAATAAGAGAGAAAGTGAGAAATAACCCTCAAAGGGAGATGGCCACACCACAATC
>NW_006176457.1:0-320 GCF_000334495.1 Tupaia belangeri chinensis | reverse complement strand
GCCAGCTTGAGGTGCTTGGTTCCTCCCCAGATCTCAGGACTAGGTTTATGTATCAGCTGCGGCTTGGAACAAAAACTCTGGGATCTGCCTCCGTGTTTGGCTACTAGGATAATGGTGCAGGGGCCTTACAGACTCCCAGGATTATGTATTCCATTTCTTTCAGTGGATTTTTAATACGTGTAGAGGAAAGGAGAATGAGAAGAGATTATCGGAAATAGCTTTTTGCTCTTTTTACTCTGTCAGTTATGCCCGGATTCCTTTTTACTTTAAGTCAACATGATGTGAACCAAAATGTTTGGAAAATAGAGTCTCATGCCCTG
>NW_006176456.1:0-320 GCF_000334495.1 Tupaia belangeri chinensis | reverse complement strand
GATGTACAGTGATTGAATGCATAAAATTTAAGATAAATTAATAAATAAAATAAAATAAAGATAAGCAATGAATAAGGAGTTAGTCAAGACAACTCTTACATCTTTAAGTGTGTCATAGTAATGCTTAAGCTGATAAATTGTCAAATAGTCATATGAAAGGAGACTGGTAGCATCTTTTCCTCCCTGTCTTCATAGCCAGTGATCTGTAAAGACTCACCAAGGTTATTATTGTTTTCCACTAGTTAAGTTTTAGGCTCCATTTATTTTGAGGGAGGTTCTGTAAGACTCATTGTGAAGTAAAATATAGACATTAAAGGCAG
>NW_006176455.1:0-320 GCF_000334495.1 Tupaia belangeri chinensis | reverse complement strand
AAAAAATTGGAGAGGAAACTTAAAGAGATGCAAAAGAGAGAATTGTTTGCATTTTTAGAAACTTTAATTCCTGTAGCAGATGGTGTACAAATGAACAGATTTTCTCTTTTGTTATCTCTGATTACACTCTAAAAAGCCTGTTTATAGAGAAGCTACTATCCAAAGTGAAACACAGCTGCTTATTTATAAGAAACAATTATTTCAGTTTTAAAATAACATTTCCCTACTGAAACTGATCAACAATTTCATTTGGGAAGTGTCTGTTAGTCAGTGTATGCTTACTGGAAAGAGAGAGAGAGACTGAGACAGTGAAAGGGAAA
>NW_006176454.1:0-320 GCF_000334495.1 Tupaia belangeri chinensis | reverse complement strand
CCCAAGAGATGCTGCCTTTTTAAAGAAGAAAGGCAATTTAAATGATTCCAGGTGGAAGACATGGACAACTCTCAGATGTGGTGCATGGTGAAAGGGGGAGAAAGACATTTTATTGAAGTGAAAGATAATTCACAGGTATTTTGGTTTTTGTTTGTGTGTGTTTATTTTAAAATAAAATAGATAAATTATGAAATCATTACAGTCAGTAGCACAATTCAACATAATTTGGAATGTTTTGCACATAAATCATTTGCAAAAACACACATTTGACCATGTATTTGTGAAAGATAAGGTCTCAGTACATCACAAATTGGCCTTTT
>NW_006176453.1:0-320 GCF_000334495.1 Tupaia belangeri chinensis | reverse complement strand
TCTGGATATTCCACAGTCATGTCTGGCTGCAGGACATCAGGGAGGATTGTGGTGTGAAGACCCTGTCGAAGGTGTCCATCTCTCTTTCCTTTTGTCTTTCAGAGAAAATAAATAAATGAAAAAAAAATAAAAAGAAAAAAAAAAGATTTAAAAAAAATCCTAAAATACAGAAATATGTATTTATTTAAATATGTATGTTTTGAGGTCAGCAGATGGAGTGATGGTTGAAGCACTGGGCTCCATATGGCCGACTCCTGTTTGAGTCCCAGACCCAGGGGCTTGAGAGTCATACTCACTGTGTGTGTGTGTGTGTGTGTGTG
>NW_006176452.1:0-320 GCF_000334495.1 Tupaia belangeri chinensis | reverse complement strand
CTCGCAAGTCTTAACTCGTACACTGAGCAAGACACGCCCTCCGCTGCCCACATGGCGTGTCCCCTCGGGTGTCATGTAAGCACCTGAAGTTTGTGCCGCCACAGCCACATTCCTCACGCCCCTTCGAGCCTGACCCTCTCCTGGGCTTCTCCACCTCAGTGAAGGGCCCGCCATCCACCCGGACACCATCCCCGAGTGCGCGTTCCTCATGCCACAGCAAGTCTGGCTGTCTGTCCAGAAATGTTCTCCAAAGCCCTTCCCATGCCAGCCAAGACCGCGGCTCTCGCCTGAACGCACAGCTGCCCCCCCACCCCCGCCAC
>NW_006176451.1:0-320 GCF_000334495.1 Tupaia belangeri chinensis | reverse complement strand
GAGAGAGAGAGAGAGAGAGAGAAGAGGAAAGGAGGAGCCAGTGGAGACGCAAACAGATCAGTAAGTTTAATCAGAGAACTTGCGAGCTCTCCTGCCCACCTTCTTCAGCTGAAAGTAGGAAGATAACTGGAGGCAGAGGGTGGGGCAGCAATGTTTGGGGGGTGAGGAAAAGATGACGTCAACACCACGAGCAGCCGAGCAAACCCGTTGGAGAGAAGGGGCAGGACAGTAGGTCTGCGTCCTTTTGAACGTGGTGGTCTGAAGTCAGAGAAAACAAACTCAGTATCTCCTTTGCCCTCACAACACAGATTGCTTCTGAC
>NW_006176450.1:0-320 GCF_000334495.1 Tupaia belangeri chinensis | reverse complement strand
GACATAACCATTATGCTAACCGCTGGTTCCCTCGTTGACACTCTTCAAACCCATGTCTGACCCATAGTTGGGATGACTAGCATTTTCTGCTTCCCTCTTTAGCTCGACTTCTGAGTTCCTGTCATCCTCATGGATATCTGGGAAACATACTGTTTGTAGAAAGTTTCCAGCTTTAGATTTTACTTGGCTCAAAGAATCATTTTTGAGCTGTTTCATTTGTGCATTGAGAGATCCAGCCCTTCTTCTTCCTCCTTTTCTTTCTTTACTCTTTGTTTCCATCTCACAATGTCTTGGTCAAGCACATCTGGACTTTCTTCAAA
>NW_006176449.1:0-320 GCF_000334495.1 Tupaia belangeri chinensis | reverse complement strand
CTTGGGCACCAGTAAATTGTAATGTAAAGATCATGTTGCTGTCTCTGCCTCTGCATCTCTCACCCAAGGAAGAAATAAATAAATTAACAAAACATTTAACTTAAAAAGTCTTGTAAATCCACACAAAGATATAATGTAAGAAACGTTTATTTTTGTTTGTTTTTAATGCAAGGAAGTACCTAGAGGATTTACTAGAATACATGTTCTCAGGAACGGTGGTCAGATACTTTGATTCAACTGACTGAGCTCAGGTGGAACCCTGAAAGCATCATTTAAAAATTATCCCAGCGGGGACCAGCAGTTGGCGTAATGACTGTGTT
>NW_006176448.1:0-320 GCF_000334495.1 Tupaia belangeri chinensis | reverse complement strand
GAGTTTTTTGAACTACTAACACTGACACAAAAACCACCTGGGACTTGGGTATTGTGTGTTTTTGAAAGTTACTCAGCTGAATCTAATGTGCAGCTGGATTGTGAAGCATTAATCGGGGCTATTAATTTATACTTGAGCTATTTGCTCTTCTAGAGGTTAGATGGTGTAACTTACCCAGTTTTCCTTATAGCACCTCAAGTATCAGATAGAAAGTAAATCAGAAATAGCTTAACAAAATGAAAAATAGAAAATTTCAAGAAATGTTGACTGCTAAATCAGCCTGGGTAAGCCTTCTTATAGTCCAACCCAACAGCATTCTT
>NW_006176447.1:0-320 GCF_000334495.1 Tupaia belangeri chinensis | reverse complement strand
AGGGGCCAAGCTCTGCAGCACCATCGAATACCAATCTGACTCGTGTACCGAACGTTCTGTCTGCTCTCACTCCGTGGCCACCCCGTCCTTTGACTTTCCGTCCACCCTGTGCTGTAGGACGCACCTTCAACTCATCCTCTGCATGTGCTTTCTCTCCCTTGGCCCCTGCATAAGAAGAGAGGCAATGGTGCAAAGAGATTCGGCCCCACCAGTCCCAATTCATTTGGGGTGTGCTATTTTTTGCCTAAAAGGTGTGGGCACTCACCAAAAGAGAGACAGAGGAAGACACAGAGAGAGAAGGAAAGAGAGAGGGAAAGTGA
>NW_006176446.1:0-320 GCF_000334495.1 Tupaia belangeri chinensis | reverse complement strand
AAAAAAGTCTCCTAACACATACATTTAATTTTCATGTATGGAGAAAGAAGTTTATTTCCAGTCATGCACTTGAGGCTTCAAAATTAAATTAGTCTTATTATTTGTTTTCCTTTTGAGTTCAGGAACTAGAAATATAAATAGAAAATAACTTACAGTTGAGTTCTATCTCCCAAAGAAAAATAACATTTGAACTTACTGTTCTAATGAGTAACATTGAGCTTGTCAACCAGGGGATGATAAATCAACTATTTAATAGCTGGCTATTTGTGGTTCACAGCTTGGGGTTTTATAGCCATTCGTTAGTGAACTAGCCTAGAAGT
>NW_006176445.1:0-320 GCF_000334495.1 Tupaia belangeri chinensis | reverse complement strand
CCCCCCTTAGCAGCTGATTTCACCCATTGAATATGCATGGAAAGCCACGCTCACACTCCCGCTCTCTCTTGTCTTCCATTCGCCGTTCTCCCCACACTCTGAGATTCCACAGAGGTGGGAATGTGCCACAGAGCATGGAGACAGACAGGTGGGAAAAGAAGGCATTACCTTGAAGATAGGATGTACTGAGGGAAGGCACCTCATGGTGGCCACGGCAATGACCTCAGCCATCAAGTGTCCCCTCAGAAGATGATACTGCAGCTCATGAATCTGGAATTCAGAGCTACGGACCCAGCATTTGGCCAGGAGCCAGGTGAGTT
>NW_006176444.1:0-320 GCF_000334495.1 Tupaia belangeri chinensis | reverse complement strand
AACATACCTCGACGACGTCTCTGTGGTTTCGGCTTCTGGTTTAAGCTGGAGCTTATCTGAAGAGTAATGGCAGCCAGCATTCGCTCAGTGCTTACTTCGCTGGAATTGTTCTAAGCTGTTACAGATTTCATTTCCCCCCACAGCTCTGCGAGATAAGGTACTATTGTTATCCTGTTAAAGGTTAAGAAACAAAGACTAAGAGGTCAATCGACTCTTGAAGGTCCTAAGGACAGAAAGTGGCAAAGCTGAGACCCGAACTTCGGTCTGCGCTGGGCTCCTCCTCCCGAGTAAACTCATGCTGGGCGTGTGCATGCCCAAAA
>NW_006176443.1:0-320 GCF_000334495.1 Tupaia belangeri chinensis | reverse complement strand
CAACTGCTGGTCCCCGTAAGTATCAGTTTTAAAAATACCATTTTCTTCAGCTGGCGGTAAGTGACCATAAATTACACACATTGATGTTGTTGAAATAGATTAAGGGGAATGGGAGGAAATGCCGAGTTCTCCTCAGTCCTCACCACAGACCTGCAGGTTTAAGGGTGCACTGTTAGCACACAGCGATGCAAGACTCAGGTGCTGTCTGTCACACCCACCTGAGACACTTGCAGCCTCCCCTTTCCTGCCATCTGCCCACACGCTGACAATCCGGTCACACTGAAGAAATGTCCAGTATGAATAGGAGAATGGTTGTGTGT
>NW_006176442.1:0-320 GCF_000334495.1 Tupaia belangeri chinensis | reverse complement strand
CCAGTGCCTTTAACCACCACTCTACCTACCTACCCCTTATACAATTTGTGTCCTTTTTTAGTTTCTGGCTTATTTCACTTACCGTAATGTCTTCAAGGTTCATCCACCTTGTAGCAATGGTCAGGATTTCATTCCATTTTTAGGGCTGAATAATATTCCACTGTGTAGATATACCATTTGTACAGGTATCTACCGCCTTTAGTTACCCATTCATCTGTAGGTGGACACTCTTGGCTATTGTGAATAATGCTGTTCTGGGTGTACAAACAGTACAGATATCTGTGTATTTTCTGCTTTCAGTTCTTTCAGGTGTATCTTCA
>NW_006176441.1:0-320 GCF_000334495.1 Tupaia belangeri chinensis | reverse complement strand
GGATCACACCTTTCGGTGTAGCCCCCTGGTCGCCCCCATTACCCTCAGTCTGGATCGTACATACAAACATACATTTAGCAGGAGGTTTGTTGTGTGGAACATCACGCAGAGGTGCCTGGGTGCAGAGCTCACCCTTAGAGTACAGGCTCCTTCACTCCCGGGATGAGCAGGCAGAATGGGGCCTCCCTCCCAAATGATGGGGCCTGACCTGAACAGAGGCCTCAAGGACATCATTTCCCACCATCTGCCCTGGCCTGATGATTTCACTCTTTTTTTAAACACTCAGTTGTTGGGAATCATTATTCACTTATTTTTTTTTT
>NW_006176440.1:0-320 GCF_000334495.1 Tupaia belangeri chinensis | reverse complement strand
AGAATTTAGACAGACTGTGGTTCTCTCAAAGCACATTAGGAATATTGTGCTTTTATGTGTAAAGCATGTTTGCAAAAATAGTTTAAGAATATCAAGTGAATTTTATAATTTTAGTGAACATGTAAGGCTATACGATGACTGACTTTGTGGAAAACTAAACTCCACCAAATCAGAAATTCTCCCTATAACTCTGCCAATTTCCTTTGCTTCCTCCATCCCTGCTCCAACTACAAATATAAATATCCTAACTTCATCAGTCCTAAATTTAACATCTCTCTGGCTGGTAGAATATATATATGTGTGTGTGTGTAAGTGTGTGT
>NW_006176439.1:0-320 GCF_000334495.1 Tupaia belangeri chinensis | reverse complement strand
CATTACGCTAACTGCTGGTCCCCCATCAGACTGATTCTTAAGTGTAATTTTTGTCTGGGTGAAAAACCAGATTCCTGATGACTCCTACTCTGTCATCTTCCCAAATTCCTTTCACCATATGCTAAAATAGTGCACTAAATATAAACTAGAATTACAATGATAATACTATACATTAACAAACTGAAAGTCACTTTCTCTTATTTCCTAAATTCTGCTACTTTTCAATTTCTTGGTTATATATTACTGAAAAATGTAGTTTTAATGTTTTATGAGATTTATTTTCTTCGTATTTCTGATCCAAAAATATTCATTCTTTTTTT
>NW_006176438.1:0-320 GCF_000334495.1 Tupaia belangeri chinensis | reverse complement strand
CCTGACATCGCCCTCCATGAGGCTTTGTTTCGCCATGATTTGAAAGTATTCATTTTCCCTCTAAGAGCTAGTTTTCCTTGTGCTATTTAATAGTATGTTTCTTTCATTTACTGGAGTGCAGAAAAGGGATTTAATTTTTTTCTCAAATAGCAGATGCCTCTCCATGAATCAAGTGCATTCTTGCTCCTTGAAAACAGTTTCAGGTGCTACCCTTATGCAAAGGATTCTCAGGTTAATAAGTTTCAAGGCAGGCATAATCCACCCTGGTAGGAAAAGTCCTGGGCCATCCTTCAGAAGAAGTTGAAATTCCCAGTAATTGA
>NW_006176437.1:0-320 GCF_000334495.1 Tupaia belangeri chinensis | reverse complement strand
AAGCTGGAAGTTGGAGGTTGCCTTAATCAGATGTGAGTTTCAGTTCAATCCCAGATCAAATAAGCCCTTGGCAAATCTGATTAATGACTGTAAGAAAATAGTCTAAATGATTCATTTTCATGAATAGCTTAAGAAAAGTTGACTAACCAGCTTAGAAATGTGACAACTCCAGAAAGTATACATTCTGGATAAGTCCCTAAACGAACAAAACCCAAAAACAGCACATCACCCTTGAAAAATGACTTCTCAAGATCGACACCAGTCTTTTGTCCCTTTTTACTTCCTGGTACTTCTCCCTCCTCAGGACATTTGGTGGGCCT
>NW_006176436.1:0-320 GCF_000334495.1 Tupaia belangeri chinensis | reverse complement strand
GGTTTGAGTCTCAGCTTTTCCACGAGGCTGTGAAGGCACCACTCCTCTAGGAATTGTAAGGGTTAATTCTTGTCTCTGGCCTTCCTAGAGTTAGGACTTCCGGGCTGTGGTGTTGAAAGTTATTTGGGCTTGCAACTTTCTCAGTAAGTCCCAACAGTGCCACCAGACAGTCAGGGAAATACAAAAACTCATGAATAACTTCATGACCACCTAAATTGCATTGTCGGAACAGAAGAAAGGCATGATGAGCTCGGCCACCAGTGACTCCCACGATGGTGGCTTGTCTCGGAGAGGGAGGGCTCACTGGCTGAGCCACCAGA
>NW_006176435.1:0-320 GCF_000334495.1 Tupaia belangeri chinensis | reverse complement strand
GTCGGACTCCCTGTCGGCCACAGCAGGCTCCCACCACCCCAGTGCTGTGGGAGTTTCTACGCCTGGCATCACGCTGCTGCTATAGAAAATGTTGAGCAGCTGACACCTAAGAATAAACGGGACCTTAACAGGACAAGCCACAGTCAGAACTTTTTATCCTCAAACCCTTAAATTGCTGAAATCGTTGACTAACTCAATAACAAACTAGAAAATAATCAAGAACATGAGAAATAAAAAAAAATAATGCTGATCACTTAAAGGTATCATTTGTTCTCATATAATTCTTCCTGTTTTATATTGGGTTGTCAGAAAAGTCATGA
>NW_006176434.1:0-320 GCF_000334495.1 Tupaia belangeri chinensis | reverse complement strand
AAAAAAAAATCAGAAAATATGTATGGAATAGAAAAGATCCCAGAGTAGCCAAAGCAATCCTGAGCTTTGACCTGGAGTCATCACAGTATTGAATTTCAGAATATACTAGTCAATATATGGGGGCCAGATAGTGGCACATGGTAAAGTGATTGCTTGGCGAGGTAGTCTTATATGAAAGGGGTTCCTGGTTCAAGTTCGGAGACCTCCTTGGGTATGCCATTACACCCAATGTAACCACAATCTGCGGCTGGTTGAATGCTGAGAGTGGATCACAGAATTGGGGCCCAGTTTGCAGTACTACCCCTCTCTCTCTTTCACTC
>NW_006176433.1:0-320 GCF_000334495.1 Tupaia belangeri chinensis | reverse complement strand
GTGTGTGTGTGCACGTGTGGCATGTGCATGGCATGGACAGAGGCCAGAAGCATGTACCCATCTAAGAGCAAACCTGGCCCACTGGTCTTGCCCAATGTGACGTGACACCGTGCTCCCACGCCAGAGGCTCGGTGCTGACAGAGGACGCAGGATCAGCTCTGAGGAACCCGAGCAACTGTGCTTCCCTCTTCCCTCCACCTCTGCAAAGCCCAGTGTCCTAAGAGCTTCCCCTACTGTTCTGCTCACCCACACTCACAGGGCTCCTGTGCGTGCAGGGCCCACCCACGACAGGAGGGGAAGGTGGCAGTGATAGCCACCAC